>NW_023276831.1:496793-508228 GCF_003668045.3 Cricetulus griseus
GCATGCATCTTTCATTCCTACTTTCCCTGAATACTTTATGTTGGGTTTTAGAGAGAGAGAGAGAGAGAGAGAGAGAGAGAGAGAGAGAGAGAAGAAGAGGGCCTAAGTGGTAAGGATCTGTCTTTAACAGGGTTTTTATAAAGCTGCTTGCAGAGTTACTAACCATGGAATCCTGCATTGACATAGGACTGCCCGAGTGAGTGCATCAAGCCAGGTGCCATGGACAAGCCTACCAAATTTTACAATGTCCGTGAACTTAGAACTTTCTGACGTGTTTGTAGAGGCTGAGTGTGGGAGACAGGAGAAGAGATTAAGAGGGTCAGAGGAACATACCAGAGATGATAGCCAGAGGAATTGGAATGTGACAGAGAGAATAATATATTAGTTGTAGGTAGGGATCTGTCTTTTAAAGGGTCCCATAACACTCCCTGCAGATTTATTAACCATGGAATCCTGGACTGAACAGAGTACTTGCTGTGGGAGTGCATCCTTCCAGGTTTCATGGACAGGACAGATGCCAAGACCTTCATTACCACCTTTATTTTATGGAAATTTGGGGTCTTAAACTTGGCAACATTGGGAACAACGATGCTGAGTTCTCAAGACTGCTTCTTTTTGATGAAATGGCATTGATGAATTTTGGGGACCCTGACAATATTGGGATACAACCACATCCTGGAGTAACTGGTTGTTCCACATATTTCTAGAACGTGTGGATCTTTCTTGGGCATCCTAAGCCTCGACAGATATCAGCATTGTAGAGGATGACGTTAAGTTTAGAAGACAAAATATTACTTAAATCCTGGTGAATAAGGGTTGCATGGTCAAATGATGCAGGATTTTCCCAGGGAAAGATAACAAATGAGTAGGAGAGGAATCTGGTATCATTGTGGGTATGAATACTATTTATCTGGAATGAATCTTTGGACCTTTTCTTATGGGCCTCATTTAGGTCACTGGAACTCACAGGAAAACATCCAGTGTGCCAAAAACATAAATCGGAGACACATAACCTGCCTTCTTTTGATATAGGCAACTTGGCTGAAAGCATTCCCATGTTTGAAAAAGAAGGGTATCTATAGGGTAATAAAAAAGCACCTTAATTTTGCCATTTTACAGTGGTGTAGCATGCTCTTCAATACTCTAACAGAGAGAGAGAAAAACACACACATCAACGGAGACACATACAGAAAGAGATAAAAAGGGATCAGGTTTGATAGATAACAGAACTGAGCAAGTCCAGAGTTGCTGGTATTCATACAGTTACAGAGGGAATAAGAGAAGGTGATAGAGACACTGAGAGATTGGAAGATAGCAAGAGCGAGAGAGAGAGAGACAGAGAGAGAGAGAGAGAGAGAGAGAGAGGAGGGGGAGTCCCAGCTAGCAGGAAGTTCCAATACAATTCAGGTAGAATTATAGCGGGAGACCCACCAGGGCTAAAAGACATACACAGAGAGACAGTGACAGTGAATGATAGAGAATTAGATTTGAAAATTCAGATAGAGACAGAGAGACACACAGACACACCAAGGCTTAGTGTAGGATGAGTTATGTGAATTTCAGGTCCACGTGCCATTCCTCTCATATTCAAGGAGTATGCTGTCCCTGACTCATGAGCTCTGCTTTTCTTATTACATCATTTGATGCACCCAAGTCCCTGCAGTCCAATGATCCTTCAATCTAATCTAAGATATGGAATTTAAAATTTCCTAGAAGAAGCTACAATGCAAAACTCAAATTTCATTCAGTAATGTAGGTCTTTTCATTTTCTTAGTTCATTAATGCACAACATGGGTAATAGGACATTCCTCCTTAAACGCATTTGAACAGTTTTTCCAAAGTAACAGTTACAAGAAAGATGCCTCAATCATAAGATGTATTTCACATGTGCTAGGCCGAACAAGGCTTGGTATTTAAAATCTCACAAATCCGAGTCAGATTAAACTAATGGGCAAAGGCAGAACAAAATGCCTGAACATTCAAGTCGACACAGAATATCTTTTATTGGAGGGAAGAAAATCCCGAAGGCATACAACTGAAAACAAAAATGTTTCTGCGAATGTGGTGATGGGACTCATCCTTTGGATAAACAAGGATCTAAAGGGGTGTGTCACAGTTTGGTCAGTACCAGAGAATGATCTCTGCTGATTCCCACTCATCAAAGCATGGGAACGTGTTGGTCTTTTGTGAACATTGAAGGGGAAAGTACCAAATGGAAACTGAAAACTGAGGAATGAAAAACTAACCATGAAATTGCATGAACAAAGGATTTAAGACAGGGTGGGAGAGGGTGAGTTGGGGAGGCAGGAGAAGAGACGAGGAGTGTCAGAGAAATAGCAAAGAGCAGATGGCAGATAGGAACTAGAAGGTGAGAGAGAGAGAGAGAGAGAGAGAGAGAGAGAGAGAGGAGGAGAGACAGAGAGACATAGAGAGCATAATTGGGTCGGGATCTCTCTTTTGACTGGGTCTTTAGTAACCCTGAAAGCTGGACTGAACAGAGTACTGCCTGAGTGAGTTCATCAAGCCCTGGACAGGCCAGCCTCATGCGTGCACCTTCATTCTTACTTTCTCTGAATACTGATTGTTGGGGTGTTAGAAATGGCAATTTACAGAATAAAGATATAGAGATCTGTAGATTGCATCCTCCTGAAGTAGCAATTGACCAACATTGGGGACCTGAGAATGTTGTGGTACTACCACATCCTGGAGTATCTGTTTGTTCCTTCCTTGGACAGTCCAGGTAACACTCACTTGGGTCTCCTAGACCTCAAGAGAAGACAGCAGTGTAGGAGATGTGGTTAAGTTTAGAAATAAAAGTGTTTCAGAAATCCTGTTATCAGGGTGGTGATAGGACAGATGATGGAATGATTCACGAAAGAGAGATTCCAGATGATGAAGAAAGGAATCCATGATCATAAACAGGCAGAATACAATTTTTTCTGTAGTGCATACTTGGACCTGTTTGCATGGGTCCCATACAGCTCTCTGGAACATACAGAGATATTTTGGGTTTACCAAAAACATAAATTTGAGAAATATCAGCTGTCTCTTTAGGATAGAAGCAACTTTGCTGAAAGCATTCTCATTTTGGAATGGGATGGGTATCGTTTGGATAATAAAAAAGATTATTAATTTTGCCATTATATAGAGTTTTAGCATGCTCTTCAGTACTCAGAAAGAGACAGACAGACAGACAGACACACACACACACACACACACACACATAGTGAGAGACAGATAGAGATAGGAAAGAGAGAGAGAGAGAGAGAGAGAGAGAGAGGAGCACATACAAACAGACAGATAAAAGCTCAGTTTAATTGGAGACCAGTCCAGAAGAAGTACAGCTTCAAGTATTCAGCCAGGGTGCAGAGGCAAAAACAGAAGACTAGACAGAGATAGAAACAGAGCCTTTGATTTACGGTAGCAAGCAAACACATTGCAAAGCAGTTAGAATTATAGACTGCCATTCAGGGTTTAGAGACATATATAGAGAGACAGAGACAGTGAGTACTAGAGAGAGAGTTAGAGAATGAAATGACAGACATACAGACAGTCCAAGGCTTAATGTAGGCTTGGATAAGTGCATTATACATCCAAAGGCTGGCTACCAACATACTCTTGGAACAAACTGTCTCTGCCTAATGAACTCTGTGCTGCTGCTGACATCATTTCTTGCACCCAAGTACCTACAGTCCAATGTTCCTTCAATCTAATCTAAGAAGTGGAATTTAAACCTTCCTGTAAGAAGCGAACCATGGAAAATTCACTTTTCACTGTAATATGATTCCTATTCCCAAACTCGTAAGTCTGAAACCAGCAGGTGATTCAGCCAATGTGGTTCTGGACCTCATCCTTGGGAAACACACTGTCCCCATGTGGTCTTTCAAGAATTGATAATCTAAAGAAAATATTTCTGCGATGTCTCACTCACCCAAGCCTGGTTATTGAGAGATTTCACAGAGAAAGAGAGCCTCCATAGCTTTCCCAGCTCCAGAGTTGTTCATTTGTTTAGGTGGAAGGGGAAAGATCCCTATGGAGATAGAACCCTATGCAATGTAACAGGAATCTTAGAATGTCCATGAACTGTAGATTGTCTGACATGGCTGGAGAGGGTGAGTGTGGGAGACAGGAGAAGAGATGAAGAGGTTCAGAGGAAGATACCAGAGAGAAGATAGCAGAGAAGAAGTGGAAGGTGACAGAGAGAATAGTACATTGGTTGCGGGTAGGGACCTCTCCTTTAAAGGATCCTATAACCCTGCCTGCAGACTTATTAACCATGGAACCCTGGAGTAAACAGAGTACTTGCTGAGTGAGTGCACCCTTCCTTGTTTCAAGGGCAGGACAGATGCCAAAACCTTCATTCCAAACCTCATTTATTATGGAAATCTGGGGTCTTAAACTTGGCAACATTGAGATCAACGATGTCGAGTTCTCAAAACTGGATCTTTTTCATGAAATGGCATTGACGAAATTTGGGGGCCCTGTGAATATTGGTGTATTCTCACATCCTGGAGTACCTGGGTGCTCCACGGATTTCCAGAATGTGTGGCTCTTTCCTGGGCATCCTAAGCCAGGACAGATATCAGCAGTGCAGAAGATGAGATTAAGTTTAAAAGACAAAATATTTCTTAAGTCCTGGTGACAGAGGGTTGCATGGTCAAACGATGGAGTGTTTTCCCAGGGAAAGGAACCAGATGAGGAGGAGACCAAAAATATAAATTAGAGACGTATCTCCTGCCTTCTTTTGATACAAGCAACATGGTTGAAGGCAATCACATGTTTGAAAAAGAAGGATATCTATAGGAAAATAAAAATCACCTTAATTTTTCCATTTTCGAGTGGTTTAGCATGCCTTTCAATACTCTAACAGAGAAAGAGAAACACACACATCAAGGGAGACACATACAGACAGCGATACAAAATGGTCAGGTTTGGTAGATAACAGTCCTGAGCAAGTCCACAGCTTCTGATATTCATCCAGGTTTCAGAGGGAAAGACAGAAGGAGAGAGAGATAGTGAGAGATTAGTAGAGAGTGAGAGCAAGAGAGAGAGACAGAGAGACAGAGAGGGGCACCTCAGGTAGCAAGCAGTTCCAGTGCATTCCAGGATGAGTTAGAGCTAGCGGCCCACTAAGGTAAAGGGACATACACAAAGAGACATTGACAGTGAGTAATAGAGGATTAGAGTTGCAAATTCAGACATACAGACAGAGAGACAAATAGACAAACCAAAGCTTAGTGTAGGCTGAGTATATATGAATACCAGGTCCACCGGTGTGTCCTCTTATTCTCAAGGAGTATGCTGTCTCTGCCTCATGAACTCTGTTTGCTTCTGACATCATTTGATGCACCCAAGGACCTGCAGTCCAATGATCCTTCAATCTAATCTAAGATATGGAATTTAAAATTTCCTGGAAGAATCTTCAATTGAAAACTCAAATTTTGTTCAGAAATGTGTGTATTTTCATGTTTTTGTCCATTAATGCACAACCCGGGGAATAGGACATTCCTCTTAAAAGCATTTGAACAGTTTTTCCAAGGTAACAGTAACCGGAAGGATGCCTCAAACTGGAATACAGTGCACAGATCACTGGTGTCAGATGACTGTAGGCAGTGAAAATATTTCTTATGTCCTGTCTCTCTGTGTATGTCACTTCACCGGACATACACTCTTAGCAGTAAAAATAAATGGAAGCAGAAACATCCGCTGCGTTTCCTGGTCTAGTAGATGGAGACAGATCTGCCACCAGGACTTGGCTTTCAGAACCTGTTGCTGAACTCGTATCCGGGGCTGGCAGATGGACACAGAACTTCCACTGGTGCTTGGCGTGTCGGAGAATGCCATTTAACTCTGATTAGGTGCACAGATCATTGGTGTCAAATGACTCTGAGCAGTGACGAGGAATGTAACCAGAAACATCCCCTGGCACATCTGGGCGAGTTCAAGGACACAGAACTGCCACAGTGCCTCTGTATTTTGGAATCTGTTGGAAACTCATATCCTTTGCTTGCAGATAAACACAGAGTTACCACGGGGCCGTGGCGTGTCTTATACCCCCGCTGAACGCTGGTCCTCTGCCAGGATATTGATGCAGAACTGCCACTGGGCTTTGGCGTGTCCAAGGCCTCCACCGAACTTGGATCAGGAGCAAAGTTCAATGTTGTCAGATGACTCTAAGCAGTGTTGAAGAATGGAACCAGAACATCACCTGGCCTACCTGGGCCAGCAGATGAACAAAGAAGTGCCACTGGGTGATGGCGTATAGAATCTCACTGCCAAAACTGGATCCAGTGCACAGATCATTGTTTTTAGATGACTCTAAGCAATGATGTTGAATGGAAAGAGAAACAGTCCCTGATGTCCATGGGCCTGCAAATGGTCCCAGAATTGCCACTGAGCATTAGCGATTTCAAGGCTGCTGACAAACTCGGATCCTGGGCCACCATATGGATTCAGAACTGTCACAGGTCATCAGAGTATCTGAGCCCAAAGCAGAATATGGATCAGGAACAAAGATCACTGCTGTCAGATGATTTTAAGCAGTGATAACAAATGGAACCAGAAACAGCCCCTGACCCCCATGGGCTGGCAGATGAACACAGATCTGCCACTGGGCCTCGGTGTGTAGGATTTCGGTGGTAAACCTGAATGCGTTACACAGATCGATGGTGTTAGATGACACTAAGCAATGACGATGAATGGTACCAGAAGGAGCCCCTGACTTTCATGCTTCTGCAGATGGATACTAGACTCCCACTGGGCCTCGGCATGTCATATACTGCACTCAAACTCGGATCTTCGGCCACCATATTGATGCAGAACCGCCACCGTGCCTCTACATGTAGGAGCTAGCCCCAGAACTCGGATCTAGGTCACAGATCACTGTTGTCAGATAACTCTAAATAGTTTCCATGAATGGAACCAGAAATAGCCCCTGGACTCCCTGTGCAGGCAAATGGATGCAGAACTACCACTAGGCTTCGACGTGTAGGAGCTCACCCCCGAACTCAGATCCAGGGCACACATCACTGGTGTCAGATGATTCTAAGCAGTGACAACAAATGGAATCAGAAATAGCCCCTGCACTCCCTGTGTAGGCAAATGTAGGCAGAACTACCACTAGGCTTCGACGTGTAGGAGCTCACCCCCGAACTCAGATCCAGGGCACACATCACTGGTGTCAGATGATTCTAAGCAGTGACAACAAATGGAATCAGCAATAGCCCTGTCCTCTCTGGGCGACCAGATAGTCACACAACTGCCACTGGACACTCCTGAGGGAGCCATCGCAGAATGTAGATCTGGCACAGAGATCACTAGTTTCAGATGACTCTAAGCAGTGACGACAAATGGAACTACAAACTTTGCCTGGCCACATGGGCCAGCGAAGGAGACAGAATTGCCAATGGTTCTTGTGGTGTAGGATCTAGCTGGCAAACCTGGATCTGGTGCATAGATGACAGGTGTAAGATGACTCTAACATGTGACCACAAGTGGAAGCAGAAAAAGCCCCTGGACTCCCAGCTCTGGCAGATGGACACAGAAATGACAATGGGCCTTGGCATGTTGGTAAATGCCGTTGAACTGAGTTCAAGTGCACAGATCGTTGGTGTCAAATGACTCTATTAGTGAATATGAATGTAACCAGAAATATCACCTTGCCTATCTGGGCCTGGGGAGGGACACAGAACTGCCACTGTGCCTCGCTATTTTAGAACCCATTGCTGTAGTCAGATCCTGTGCTGGTAGATAAACAACAGTTGCCACTGGGTCTTGGCTTTTCTGAGCCTGTAGCCGAACTAGGATCAGGAGCAAAGATCAGTGGTGTCAGATGACTGTAAGCAGTGATAAAAATGGAACTGGAAACAGAACATGTCTTACCTGGGCTGTCAAATGGACACAGATTTGCCACTGGGCCTCTGTGTGGCAGATACCATTTCCGTCTTACAATCCTGGGCTGGCATTTGGAGGCAGAACTGCGACTGGGTTTTGCCATATCTGTGCCCGAAGAAAAATTTGGATTAGGAGCAAAGAAAACTACTGTCAGATGACTCTAAGCAGTGACAGCGAATGGAACCAAAAACAGCCCCTGATCTCCATGGGCTGGCAGATGACCACAGAACTGCCACTGGGCCTTCATGTGTATGATCTCACTGCCAAATCTGGATCCTGTGCACAGATCACTGGTGTTAGATGACTTTAAGCAGTGGTGAACAATGGAACAGCCCCGAACTCCATGGGCCTGCAGTTGGTCCTGGACCCCCACTGGGCCTCGGTGTGTCATATACTGCCGCCAAACACAGATCATGGGCCAGGATATGGTTGCAACTGTGTCTGTGCCTTGGCATTTCTGAGCCTGCAGCCGAACTCGGATCAGGAGCAAAGATCACTAGTGTCAGATGACTCTAAGCAGTGACGATGAATGGAATCAGAAACATCACCTTGTCTACCTGGGACAGCAGATGAACAAAGAACTTCCACTGGGCATTGGTGTGTATGGTCGCTGCCAGAGCTGCATCCTGTGCACAGATCATGGGAGTTCGATGACTATAATCAATGTGGAAAATGGAACCAGAAAAAGCCCCTAACCTCCCTGGGTCTGCAGATGGACACTAGAAACCCACTGTGCCTGTGCCTGTCATATACCACCACCAAACTCACATCTTTGGCCACCATATTGATTCAGAAATGCCACTGGGCTTCTCGACATGTAGGAGCTGGCCCCAGAACTCGGATCTATATCACAGATCACTGTTGTCACATGACTCTATATAGTTTCCACGAATGGAATAAGAAACAGAGCCTGTGCAAGCAAATGGATGCAGAACTACCACTGGACTTCGACGTGTAGGAGCTTGCCCCCGAACTCTGATCCAGACCACAGATCTCTGGTGTCTTATGACTCTAAGAATTGACAACAAATGGAATCTGAAAAAGCCTTGGACTTCCTGGGCACAGGATGGACACACAACTTCCACTGGGCCCTCAAGAGGGAGCCAGGCCAGAACTTGGATCTATCACAGAGATCACTAGTGTCAGATGTCTCTAAGCAGTGATGGCGAATGGAACCAGAAACTTTGCCTGGCCACATGGGCCAGCGAAGGACACAGAAATGCCACTGGGTCTTTGCGTTTCCGATTCCATAGACAAACTTGGATAAGGAGCAAAGATCAATGGTGTCAGATGACTGTAAGCAGTGATGACAAATGGAACTGGAAACAGAACAAGGCTTACCTGGGCTGGAAGATGGACCCTGAATTCCCAATGGAGTTCAGCATGTCCAAAGCCTCCATCAAACTCATATCAGGAGCAAAGATCAATTGTGGCAGATGACTGTAAGCAGTGACAACTAATGGAACTGGAAACAAAACCTGGTTTACCTTGGCCCGCAGATGAACAAAGGACTGCCACTTGGCCTCGGTGTGTCGTATAATGCTGCAGAACTCAGATCCTGGACCTGCATATGATAAAGAACTGCCAATGGCCCTCGGAGTGTCCAAGGCCTCCACCGAACTTTGATGAGGAGCAAAGATTCCTGATGTCAGATGACTCTAAGCAGAAATGATGAATGGAACCAGACACATCATTTGGCCACCTGAGCCAGCAGATGTACAAAGAACTGCCATTGGGCGTCACTGTGTAGGATCTCACTGCCAAAACTGGATCCAGTGCACATATTACTGATGCCAGATGTCTCTAAGCAGTGAGGACAAATAGGAGCAGAAACAGCCCATGAACGCCAAGGACCTACACATGCACACTGGACCCCTACTGGGCCTAAGTGTGTCATATACTGCCCACAAACTCAGATCCTTGATGAGCATATGTCTGCAGAACTGCCAATGGGCCTCAGCGTGTCCAAGGCCTCCACCGAACTTGGATCAGGAGCAAAGATCACTGATGTTAGATGACTCTAAGCAATTAGGATGAATGGAAACAAAAACAGCCCATGAACTCCATGGGCCTTCAGATTGACCCAGAACTGCCACTGGGCCTCGGCGTTTTGGAGGCTGCTGATGAACTCGGATCCTGGGCCACCATATGGATTCAGAACTGCCACTGGGCATTGGCGTATCCAAGCACACTGCCGAACTAGGATAAGGAGCAAAGATCTCTGGTGTTAGTTGACTCTATGCAGTGACAACGAATGGAACAGGAAGCAGAACCTGCAGTACTTGAGCCAGCGGATGGACACAGAACTGCCACTGCGACTCTTTGTTTTGTAGCTCACTGAAGAACTCTGATCCTGTGCTGGCAGATGGAGGCAGAATTACCACTTTGTGTTGGCGTGTTGGAGCCCACCGCCGAACATGGATGCAGAGTACTGATCACTGGTGTCAGATGACTCTAAGAAGTAACAACCCATGGAACCAGAAACAGCCATTTACCTCCATGGGCCTGCAGATGGTCACAGAACTGCCACTGCGCATTTGCGTGTCATATACTGCAAACGAACTTGGATCCTGGGCCGACATGTGGAGACAGAATTACGACTGGTCTTTGGCATCTTTGAGCCCAATGCAGAATTCGGGTCCAGGGTCGGCAGATGGATGCAGAATTGACACTGGGCCTTGGTGTATTGTACACCACTGCCATACTCGGATCCTGGGGCAGCATATGGAAGCAGAACTTCCAGTGGGCCTTCGTATGTTAAAGTCTGCCACCAAACTCGGATCCTGGGAACTAAGATGAAACCATAACTGCCACTGGGATTCTGTGTGTAGGAGCTCAGCCTGGTATTCGGATCCAGAGCATAAATCACTGTTGTTAGATGACTGTATACTGTGACGATGAATGGAACTGCATAAAGGACATGCCTTACCTGGGCTGGCTGAGGGACACAGAACTGCCAATGGGCCTTTCATTTCGGAGCTTGTTGCTGAACTTGGATCCTGCACTGACAGAGGGACAGAGAACAGCCACTGGGCCTTGACATGTGGTAGATGGCCATAGAACTCATATCAGGTGCATAGGTCACTGGTGTCAGATGACTATAAGCAGTCATGATGAATGGAACCAGAAACAGCCTTTGGCCTAACTGGGTCAGCAGATGGACACAGAATTGCCACTGTGCCAAAATATTTTAGAACCAGTTGCCAAGCTGAGATCCAGTGCTGTCAGATAAACAAAGAGCTGCCACTGGGTCTTGGCATTTCTGAGCCTGCAACCGAACTGGTATCAGGAGCAAAGATCAATGATGTCAGATGACTGTAAACAGTGATGACAAATGGAACTGAAAACAGAAAAGAACAGAACCTGGCATACCTGGGCTGGCAGATAGACAGAGAAATGCGATTGGCCTCGGCAGATATTCACACACACACACACACACACAAACACAGAAACACACAAACACACACACACAAACAAACACACATACACACACACACAGATAGACAGGGAGGGAGAGAGAGAGAGAGAGAGAGAGAGAGAGA
>NW_023276831.1:508382-514221 GCF_003668045.3 Cricetulus griseus
AAACATGCAAACAGACAGATAAAAGCTCAGTTTGTGTGGCTACCAGTCCAAAACATGTAAAGCTTCAGGTATTTACCCAGGGTGCTGAGGCAAAAACAGTATTAGCCAATGTGAGAGACAGATACTCTGGCTTATGGTAGCATGCAATCACATTGCAAAGCAGTTAGAATTATCGACTCCCACCCAGGGTGTAGAGACATATACAGAGAGACAAAGACAGTGACACACAGAGATACATAGAGACAGAAACAGATACAGAGACAGAGAGAGTGAATGCTAGAGTGAGAGTTAGAGAATGAAATGACACACAGACACATAAACAGTCCAAGGCTTACTGTAGACTTGGATAAGTGCATTATGTATTGAGAGGCTAGCTTCCAACATACTCATAGAAGAAGCTGTCTCTGGCTAATGAACTCAGTCCTCGGCGTGTCCAAGGCCTCCACCAAACTTGGATCAGGAGCAAAGATCACTGATGTTAGATGCCTCTAAGTTCTGCAGTTCTGCAGACATATGCTCGTCAAGGATCTGAGTTTGTGGGCAGTATATGACACACTTAGGCCCAGTTCTGCTGACATCATCTCTTGCACCCAAGTAGATGCAGTCACATGATATTTCAATATAATCTACGAAATGGAATTTAAACCTTCCTGAAGAAGCTAACCAAGGAAAACTCATCTTTTTCACAGTAATGTGATTCCTTTCGATCTTATTTACGTACTTAGGGTTTTCCTATTGCTCCACAAAATGGCATTAAACAGATTTTACATGGTAACAGTAGCAGCTAGATTCCCTCAAACATAAGATGCACTTCCAATTGGGGTCCCTGAAGGAGCCTGTGTATGCACAGTCACAGAAGACACAGTCAGCCTCTTAACTCATCGACAATTGTGGAACAAAAAATGCCGGAACCATTGAGACAACACAGGTTTCTGAACAGGGTAGGGAAGAAACTCTGAATGTCATAAGTCTGACACTCACAGGTGATTCAGGGAATGTGGAGGTGGAACTCTTCCTTGGAAGCCACACTGCCTTCTTTGGGTGTTTCAGCATTTTATCAGCTCCAGAAAATACCTCTGTGATGTCCCAATCAACCGAGCCTGGGTATGAAGAGAGTTGACACAGAGAGAGAGCCTCCATGGCTTTCCCAGCTCCAGAGTTGGTCATTTGTTTACATAGAAGAGGATATATGGATATCAGTTTTCAAGATTTCATCATGTTGAAGGAAGGCATTGACAATCAATGGGTACCAGAGAATTTTGTTGTATCACCAAGTCCTGGAACATCTGTTTGTTGCTTTCTTGGACAGGAAAGTTAGCACTCACTCCAGTCTCCTTGAACTCAACAGACAACAACAGTGTAGGAGATGAAGTTAAGTTTATAAACAAAAGTGTTTCTGAAGTCCTGGTATCAGAACAGTGAAAGGACAGATGATGGGGTCATTCATGAAAGAGAGATCCCAGACAATGAAGAAATGTATCTGGGATCATAGAAAGGCTTCATTCCATTTTTCTTAAGCGCATCTTTGGACCTGTTTGCATGGGTCCCATTCTCAGGCAGAGAGACTGATAGACATACAAAAAAACCACACATACACACACAGACAGAGAGAGACAGAGACAGAGAGAGAGAGACAGAGACAGAGAGACAGAGAGACAGAGAGAGAGAGAAAGAGAGAGACAGAGAGACAGAGACAGACAGACAGACAGAGACAAAGACAGCGACAGAAAATACATACAAACACACACAAAAAAGCTCAGAGTAGGTGGAAACAAGTCCAGAATAAGTACAGCTTCAGATATTCACACAGGGAGCTGAGGAAAACCAGATGAATAGATAGTGAGAGAGACAGAGATCATGGTGGCAGGAAAACACATTGCAAAGCAGTTAGAATTATAGACACCCACTGAGGGTGTAAAGACATATAGAGGGAGGCAAAGACAGTAAGAGACCTAGATACACAAAGATAGAAAGAGACAGAGACATAGAAAGTTAGTGCTAGAGAGAGAGTTAGAGAATGAAAAGACAGACACACAGACATTCCAAGGATGTAGGCTTGAATAAGTGTATTATACATCCAAAGGCTGAATACCAACCTACTCATGTAAGAGCTGTATCTGCCTAATGAATTCAGTCCTGCTGCTGACATCATCTCTAGCACCCAAGTACTATAAATTCACCATAAATTCTACCATAAATTCACATTATCTTTTAATCTAATCTACGATATGGAATTTAAAACTTGCTGAAGAAGCCATGGAAACCTCACCATTGACAGTAATGTGATTCCTTACCTTCTCATAGTCCATTTATGTACTTCTTAGCGTATTTGATATTGCTGCACAAAATGGCATTGAACAGGTTTCCCACGGTACCAGTAGCAGATAGATTCCCTAAAACATAAGATGGGGCTGGCTGAAGTTGAATCGGTACCCACAATCTCAGAAGACGGAGTCAGTGTCTTAACTCATCAACAATTTTGGAACAAACAATGCCCTAACCGTTCAGACTACAGAGGGTTCTGAGACTGGAGGGAAGGAACTGCCAATGTCGTATGTCTGACACCCACAGGTGATTCAGCGAATGTGGTGGTGGACTTCTTCCTTGGGAAACACACTGCCTTCTTGGGATATTTCTGCATTTGGTCAACTCCTTAAAATACCTCTGCTATGTCCCAGTCAACTGAGCTGGGTATCAAGAGAGGTCACAGAGAGAGAGAGCCTCCATGGCTTTCGCAGCTCCAGAGTTGGTCATTTGTTTACATGGAAGAGGAAAGCTCGCTATGGAGACAGAACCCTGAGCAATGAAACAGGAATCTTAGAATGTCCCTGAACTTTAGATTTTCTGACATGTTTGGAGAGGGAGATTGGGGGAGACAGGAGAAGAGATGAAGAGATTCAGAGGAAGACACCAGAGAAAAGATAGCAGAGAAGACTTGGAATGTGACAAAAAGAATAATACATTAGTTGTGTGTATGGATCTGTCTTTTAAAGGCGCTTTAACCCTGCCTGCAGACTTAGAACCCATGGAACCCTGGACTGAACAGAGTACTGGCTGAGTGAGTGCACACTTCTGGGTTTCGTGGGCAGGACAGATGCCAAGACCTTCATTCCCACCTTCATTTTTCATGGAAATTGGGGGTCTTAAACTTGGCAACTTTGAGAATAATGATGTCGAAATCTCAAGACTGTTTTTTTCTTTTGAAGAAAGGACATTGTCCAACTTTGTGGACCCTGAGAATAGTCTGGTTATACCAGATCATGGAGTACCTTGTTGCACCAAGTATTTCCAGAACTTGTGGCACGGTCTTGGTATGTCATCAGTTGAGATATGAGGTTAAGTTTACAAAACGAAATATTTCTTATGTCCTGTTGACAAAGTTTTGCATGGTCAGATTAAGGAAGGTATTTTCCAGTGAAGTACCACAGCAGGAAGAGAGGAATTTGGGAATATTGACAGGCTGAATACTATCGATCTGTCGTGAATCTTTGATCCCTTTTCCATGGGTCCCATTCATCTCATTTGTACATACATGAAAACTTTGGGTTTGCCAAAACCATGAATTGGAGACACACCAGCTGAATTTTTGATCCAAGCACCTTGACTGAAAGCATCCCCATGCTTGAAAAAGAAGTGTATCTTAGGACAATAAAAAGCACCTTAAGTTTACCATTGTAGAGTGGTTTAGCAGGTTAGAAGGGAGACACATGCAATTAGACACACAAAATGATCAGATTTTGTAGAGAACAGTCCTGGGTAATTCCAGAGCTGCTGCTACTCATCAGGTTGGAATGGCATAGACAGTGGACAGAGAGAGTGTGAGAGACTGGGAGAGACAGACAGAGATAAAGAGAGAGAGTGACAGAGAGAGAGAAAGAGAGTGAGAGAGAGAGAAAGAGAAAAAGGGCCAAAGTGGGTCCTGATCTGTCTTTATCAGGGTACTTTAAAGCTGCTTTCAGACTTATTAATCATGGAAGCCAGGATTGACAGAGGACTGCCTGAGTGAGTGCATCAAGCCAGGCACCATGGACAAGGCAACCTGATACATGCTCCTTTCATTCCTCCTTTCCCTGAATACTGAATGTTGGGGTTTAGAAATGGCAACTTAGGAAATATGGATATCGAGTTCAAAGATTTCATCAGGATGAAGTAGGGCATTGACTATCTTTGGGGACCTGAGAATGTTGACATATCACCAATCCTGGAACATCTGTTTGTTCCCTTCTTGGACCGGCATGGTAGCACTCACTGGTGTCTCCTAGAACTCAACAGATATCAGCAATGAAGGAGATGAAGTTAAGCTTACAAACAAAAGTGTTTCTGAAGTCGTGGTATCAGAGCAGTGACAGGACAGATGATGGGGTGATTCACGAAAGAGAATTCCCAGATGATGAAGAAAGGAATCTGGGATCATAGAAAGGCTGAATTCTATTTTTCTTGACTGCATCTTAGGACCTGTTTCATGGGTTCCATTCAGCACCCAGAAATTTAATTTTGCCGTTGTACTCAGGCAGAGAAACAGAAACACACACAGAGAGAGAGAGAGAGAGAAAGAGAGAGAGAGAGAGAGAGAGAGAGAGAGAGAGAGAGAGACAGAGACAGAGACAGAGATAGGACCACATAAAATCAGACACATAAAAGTTCAGTTTAGATGGAGACCAGTCCAGAATAAGTACAACTTCAGATATTCATCCAGGAAGCTGATGCAAAAAGAGAGGACTAGACAGTGAGAGTGACAGAGACTCTGGAATAGGTTAGCAGGCAAACACATTGCAAAACTATTAGAATTATAGTCTCCCACAAAGGGTGTAAAGACATATAGAGAGATACACAGACATTTGGAGACAGAGATACACAGAAATGGAAAGAGACAGAGATAGAGACAGTTAGTGCTAGAGAGAGAGTTACAGAATGAAATGACAGACACACAGTCAAAGAATTAATTTAGGCTTGGATAAGTGCATTATACATACAGAGGCTGACTACCAACTTACTCATAAAAGAAGCTGTCTCTGCCAAATGAATTCAGTCCTGCTGCTGACATCATCTCTAGCACCCAAGTAGATACCTTCACATTATCTTTTAATCTAATCTACGATATGGAATTAAAAGTTGTTGAAGAAGCTAGCCATGGAAACCTCACCTTTGACAGTAATGTGATTCCTTTCCTTCTCTTAGTCCATTTATGTATTTCTTAGGGGATTTGATATTGCTCCACAAAATGGCATTGAACAATTTTTCCACGGTAACAGTAGCAGCTAGATTCCCTTCAACATAAGATACACTTCCAATGGGGCTGGCTGAAGGTGAATAGTTATGCAAAATCTCAGAAAATGGAGTCAGTGTAGCCTTTTGCTGAATTCGGATCCTGGGCTGGCAGATGGACACAGAAACGCCATTGTGCCTTGGTGTGTGGGAGAATGCCGTTGAACGCATATCAAGTTCACAGATCCTTGGTGTCAAATGACTAAGCAGTGATGTTTAATGTAACCATAAAAACCCAGAGGACCAACTAGGGCAGCGGATGGACAAAGAACTGCCACTGTTCCTCGATTTTTAGAACCCGTTGCCGAACTCAGATCTTATGCTGGCAGGTAAACACCCAGCTTCCACTGGGCCTTGGCGTCTCTGAACCCTCAGCCAAACTCAGATCAGGAGCAAAGTCAATGATGTCAGATGATTGTAGGTAGTGACGAAAAATGAAACTGGTAACAAAACCTGGATTACCTGGGCTGGCAGATGTACACAGAATTGCCCTTGGGCCTCAGCTTGTCCAAGGCCTTCACCGAACCCATATAAAGAGCAAAGATCAGTGGTGTCAGTTGACTGTAAGCAGTGA
>NW_023276831.1:515359-521167 GCF_003668045.3 Cricetulus griseus
GGAAACAGAACCTGGTTTACCCGGGCTGGCAGATGGACACAGACTTGCCACTGGGCCTCTGTGTATCAGATCCCACCTCCATACTCGGAACCTAGGACGGTATATGGTGGCAGAACTGCCACTGGGTTTTGCCATGTCTGAGCCCAAGACAAACTCGGATTAGGACCAAAGATAACTGGTGTCAGAAGACTGTATGCAGTGACAGCAAATGGAACCAGAAACATTCCCTGATCTCCATAGGTTTGCAGATGAACACAGAACTGCCAATGGGCCTTGCTGTGTAGTATCTCACTGCCAAACCTGGATTGTCTGCACAGATGACTGGTGTTAAATGACTTAAACAATGATGATGAATGGAAACAGAAAAAGCCCCATGGAAACCTGGACTGAACAGAGTTCTTGCTGAGTGAGTGCAGCCTTCCAAATGTCATTGGCAGGTATACAGATGCCAGGACCTTCATGCCCACCTTAATTTACTATGTAAATTTTGGGTCTTTGACTTGGCCACATTGGGATAACAATGTCGTAGTCTCAAGAATCCTTTGTGATGTAATGGCATTGACCAATTTAGGGGATGCTACCAAGTCCTGGAGTCTCTGGTTGATCCAAGTATTTCAATAATGTGTGGAACTGTCTTGAGATGTCAAGACAGGGTGTGGTAGTATCCCACTATTCCCAGGGCCCCCAAAGTTTGTCAATGCCATTTCATCACAAAGAAATAGTCTTGAGAACTCTACATCGTTATTCCAAATGTATCCAAGACTAAGACCCCAAATTTACATAATAATTTAAAGTGGGAATGAAGGTCCTGGCCTCTCTCTACCTGCCCATGACATTTAAAAGGTTGCTGTCACTCAGCAAGTACTCTGTTCATTCCAGGGTTCCATGGGTAATAAGTCTGCAGGCAGGGTAATAGGACCCTTAGAAAAGACAGATCACTTTCCACAACTGATTTATTATTCTCACTGTACTCCAATTCCTCTCTGCTTTGTTCTCTCTGTTTTCTTTCTTTGACACACTTCATCTCTTCTCCTGTCTCACCCCTCACCCTCTCCAACCATGTCAGAAAATATAAAGTTCATGGACATTCTAAGTTTCCTGTTCCATTGTCAGCATTCCATGTCCATAGAGTGCTTTCCCCTTCCACATAAACACTTGACCAACTCTGGTGCTGTGAAAGCCATAGAGGCTTTCTCCCTGTGAACTCTCTCCATACCCTCAGTCGGTTGAGTGAAACATTGCAGAGAACTTTTTCTGGTATTGATCAAACATTGAAACACCCAATGAGGTCAATGTGTATCCCAAGGAAAAGATCTACACACCACATTTGCTGAATCATCTGTGTGTATCAGATTTACAACTTTGGGAGTTTCTTCACTCCACTTCGGATCCCAGAATCGTCTCATTGGTATGGGCACTATTTGTTGCACAATTGTTGATGAGTTAAGGCTGACTCCATCTTCTGAGATGTTGGGTACAGATAGCATCCTTCAGCCCCCTCCATGGGATAAATCTTATGCTTAATGGAATCTAGCTGCTACTGTTACCATGGAAATACCGTTCAATGCTGTTCAGCAATGGGCTCTGAAATGCCGAAGCCCAGTGGCATTTTTGCATCAATATGGTGACCAGGATTGACAGAGAGTTTGACTGTGGGATCAGACAAACCGAGACCCATTGCCAAATGTGTCCTTTTGCTGGCCCAGATAGGCCAGGCAATGTTTCTGGTTCCATTCACAGTCATTGCTTAGAGTCATCTAACATCAGTGATCTGTGCACTGGATCCAGTTTTGGAAGCGAGATCCTACACACAGACACACAGTGGCAGTTCTTTGATCATCCGCTGGCCCAGGGAGGCAAGGTAACATTTCTGGTTCCATTCGTTCTCACTGCTTAGAGTCATTTGACACCATTGATATTTGCTCCTGATCCGAGTTCGGCTGCGGGCTTGGAAATGCCAAGGTCCAGTGGCAGCTCTGTGTTTATCTGCCAGCACAGGATCTGATTTCGACAACAGGTTCTATACCGAGTCACAGTGGAAGCTTTGTCCATCCTCTGGCGAAGGTGGGCAAGGGGATGATTCTGGTTATATTCATCGTCACTGCTTAGAGTCATTTGAAACCAATGATTTGTTTACTTGATCTAAGTTCGATGGCATTCTCCAACATGCCTAGGCCCAGTGGAAGTTTTATTTCCATCTGTCAGCCTGGGTTCCAGTTCGGCAGCAGGCTACAGAACGCCAAGGCCCATTGGCATTTCTGTGTCTATGTTCCGGACCAGGGAGTCCAGCAATTTTTTTGCTTCCCGTTGTCGTCACTGATTAGAGCCATCTGACACCAGTGATCTGTGCACAGGATCCAAGTTTGGCAGCATGATCCCAAAACCAAGACCCAGTGGCAATTCTGTGTTTTTCTCTGGCCCATGTGGCCAGGAGATGTTTCTGGTTCCATTCGTCGTCACTGCTTAGAGTCATCTGACACCAGTGATCATTGCTCCTGATCCAAGTTTGGCTGCGGGCTCAGAAACGCCGATGCCCAGAGGCAGTTCTGAATCCATATAAGTGATCCAAGTTTGGTAGAAGCCTTGGACACAATGAGTCCCAGTGGTAGTACTGCATCCATATGTTAGCCCTGGATCCAAGTTCGGCGTTGGTATATGACACACCAACGCCTAGTATCAGTTCTGTGTTCATCCAACATACAAGATAAACCAAGTTCTGTTTCCAGTTCCTTTAGTCATCACTGCTAACAGTCATCTGCCACTATTGATCTTTGCTCCTGATATGAGTTCAATGGAGGCCTTGGACAGTCGGAATGCCCAATAATATTTCTGTGTCCATCTGCCAGCCCAGGTAAGCCAGGTTCTGTTTCCAGTTCCATTTGTCATCACTGGTTAAAGTAGTCTGACACCATTGATCTTTGCTCCTGATATGCGGGCTCAGAAACGCCAAGATCCAGTGGCAACTCTGTGTTTATCTGAGAGCACTGGATCTGAGTTTGGCAACTGGTTCTAAAATATTTTGGCACAGTGGCAATTCTGTGTCCATCTTCTGGCCCAGGTGGGTCAGTCAATGTTTCTGGTTTCATTAGTCATCACTGCTTAGAGTAATCTGACACCAGTGATCTCTGTGCCAGAATCAAGTTCTGCAATGGCTCCTTCATGCCAATGACCATCGCAGTTCTGTGTCCTCTGCTGGCCCAGGTAAGCCAGTTTGTATTTCCAGTTCCATTCATTGTTAGTGCTTAGATTCATCTGACACCAGTGACCTGAGTGCATGATGGAGTTCAACGGCATTCTATGACACGCCGAGGTCCAGTGGCAGTTCTGTGTCAAGCTGCCAGGTCAGGATCCCAGTTCAGCAACAGGCTCTGAAACGCCAAGGCTGGTGTCAACTCTGTGTCCATCTGCCGGAGCATGGTGTGCAGGTGCTGTTTCGGCTTCCATGTGTCTTCACTGTTTAGAGTCATCTGACTCCAGTGATCTATGCTCTGGATCAGATTTCTGCAATGAGTTCTGATATGCTCAGGCCCATTTGTAGATGTGTGGTTATCGGCTAGCCCAGGATCTGATTTGGGTAAAGGGTTCTGAAATGCCGAGGCACAGTGGCAATTCTGTGTCCATCCACTGGCCCAGGAAGGCAAGAGCTGTTTTCTGGTTCCATTCATGGTCACTGCTTAGAATCATCTGACACCAGCGATCTATGCAGCTGATCTGATTTCGATGGCCATCTCCCACAAGCCAAGACCCAGTGGCATTTCTCTGTCCATCTGCCAGTGCAGGATCTGACTTCAGCAACCGGCTCTGAAATGCCAAGATCCAGTGGAAGTTCGGTGTCCATCTGCCAGCCCAGGCAAGCCAGGTTCTTTTTTCAGTTCACAAAATACAGTCATCTTACAACACTGATCTGTGCTCGGGATCTGAATTCATGGGCAAGCTCCCCACACACAAAATCCCAGTGGCAGTTATGGTTTCATCTGAGTCCCCAGCATCCAAGTTCGGCGGTGGGCTTTGACATACCAAATCCAGTGGAAGTTCTGCATCCAAATGCTGCCCCAGGATCCAAGTATGGCAATGGTGTACAACACGACAAGGACCAGTGTCAGTTCTGCATCCATCTGCCGACCATGGACCCGAGTTCTGCATTGGGCTTCAACACGCCAAAGCCCAATGGCAATTCTGCCTCCACATGCCAGCACAGTATCCAAGTTTGGCGGCAGTATACAACACGCCAATGCGCAGTGGCAGTTCTGTGTCCATCTGCAGGCCCATGGAGGTCAGGAGCTGTTTCTGGTTCCATCAGTCAACACTGTTTAGAGTCACCTGACACCAGTGATCTGTGCTCTGCATCCAAGTTCAGTGGTGGGCTCCAACACTCCAAGGCAAACTGGTAGTTCTGCCTCCATCTGCCAGCCAAGAATCAGAGTTTGTCAGTGAGCTCCAAAACGACGACTCCCAGTGGCAGTTCTGTGTTCATCTGCCAGGCTAGGTAATGCGGGTTCTGCTTCCTGTTCCATTTGTCTTCACTGCTTAGAGTCAACTGACACCAGAGATCTTTGCTCATTATCCGAATTCAGCTGTTAGCTCGGATACGCCAATGACCAGTGGCAGTTCTGAATCCAAATGGTGGCCCAGGATCCGAGTTCATCAGCAGCCTCCAAAACGCCAAGGCCCAGTGGCAGTTCTGGCCACTGAGGAACCCATACTGGCTCCTCTGTTTTCCAGGTAATAGGAATACCTCCCTCAGTGGCCCCTAGGAAAAACCCAGACCTAGATTCTTTGGTCTCAGTTGTGGAATAATAGGACTAGTTCGACCCTGCAGATGTTTTTCGAGGCCTCGACCTGTGATGTATCCCATTCATTTCATGATATCTTGAGATGTTTCTGAGTATTCATTTGTTAGTTTAAAACCCATATCCTTTAACAAATCTCTTCCCCATAGAGATTGGTAAGTCTAATACATAAGGCAACATGGTCCCTGAATGCCCTTCCTGATCTTTCCAAGGCAATTGCATAGCACAGGAGCCTTAGCATAAACTAAACCTTGTAAAATTTGAGAAGAGACTTGTATAGGCCAGCCAGAGGGCATATTTTGGTGGCTATGATGCTCTTATCAGCTCCAGAATCTAGTAAGCCTAGGATTTTCTTACCATTCACTATTAACTCAAGGGTTGGACGTTGATCAAGATCTAAAGCTAGGAAAGTTAAGTTTGATCCAGTAGAACCAAAGTTTCCCTCTCCTCTCTCTCTGGATTGTGCTGGAAACTTGTCATGCAAACTTGGCAAAAGCAGTAGCTGTGCTATCCTGTCACCAGGAGAAATGGCTGTAATCCCTCTAGGAGATTCTACCATGATCTTTACTACACCCATGTAATCAGGATCTACAACTCCAGGATGTACTCGTAAGCCTTTCAACGCTGCAGATGATCTTCCTATAAGCAAACCTACTGTGCCAGGCTCAAGGGGTCCCTTAAAATCGGTGTCAACAAGCTGGACCCCCATTCTGGGAGTTAATACAAGTGTGGTGGTGGAGCGTAAGTCCAGCCCCGCGGAGCCTGTAGTGGCTCTCCTCGGTCCTTCGGATGACGAAGAGAGGGCCAGGTTTCAGGACTCTGCTCCTGGTTCTGATCCTCCATGGCCCCATATATTTGTGGGCCCTGGGGTCGTGGGCCCCGTCGTCCATTTTTTGGACAGGCTCCTCCATACCCCTGAACAAGAGGCTGTCCACTGATGTCTTTTACTGATCTACAATCCTTAGCCCAATGATTTCCTTTTCTACATCTAGGACATAACCCAGGTTGCTTAGGGCGC
>NW_023276832.1:0-16074 GCF_003668045.3 Cricetulus griseus
TGGAGGCAGGGAGGGAGCCCAGCACAGGCAAGCAGATGGGCTCTGGGCTCTGGGGATGTTGGGGGTGAGGTTAATGAGTTAAATAGCTGTTATTGTATGTTACATAATAAAGAATGGCTATAATTGAATACTAGGTTTTCTATTAATAACACATGATGAGCAAGTTCACACGCCTATGTATAATATGATCTTGTATAATGGAAACTTGTCAGGGTTTCTCAAATTTCCTCTCTAAAGGGTAATGAATCATGTATTGACCAAGTTTTGGTTTGTGAAGATATACCATGGACATGGCTAATATTTTATTTTACTTTTTAAAACAGGTTCCCTGTGGCTTTGGAGGCTGTCCTGGAACTAGCTCTTGTAGACCAGACTGGTCTCAAACTCTGTGTCTGCATCCTAGGTGCTGGGATGAAAGGCATGCACCACTACACTCTGGCTGTGGCTAATTTTTTAAAGGAAAAACATTTAATTGGGTGGCTTACAGTTTTAGAGGTTTTATTAAGTAACTTCATGCTGCAACATGGTAGAATGTAGGCAGACATGGTGCTAAAGAATGAGGTGGTCATTGTACATCTTGACCACTGGCAATTGGAAGTGGTCTGGGACACAGTTCATGGCTTCAGCATATATATGATCTCAGAATGCACAGTGACACACTTGCTTCAATAACTCCATACCTACAGCAACAAACCAACCTCATGACAGTGCCATTCCCTGGGAGCTCATGGGGGGGCAATTACATTTAGACTAGCACAGGTACTATGCATTACGGTTCAAAATGAAGTATGATATGTCGTTTTGTTTGAGTAAACAATGAACCCATCCCACTGTGAAATACTAAATTTTAAATTTTTTTCATAGCAGAATTTATTAGTCTATGAATTTTTTTGCTGGGGCACACGTAAGGCCCCAGGATAAATTACTTGAAGTATTCAGCTTTCATTTCACAGAATTTGGGAATAATTAACACATTGTTTATTGTCATCGGATTCGGCAGAGAGGCTAGTGAGGAAATATTTTAACACCAGTTATAATTTTTGAGAAGCCTGTTTTAACAACTTTGCTTCCAATGACTTGCACATGTTAAACTATTATTTTTCCTGCTTTTTCATGTGCCTAAAGATAAGCCATATCAACATTAATTCTAAAGCATTCTACTATATTTTTGATATTGGTGGTCAAACATATATGTGAATCAGAACCCTGATTTTAATGAGCATAGTAAATAAAAGTATTTTAGACATGTAAAAATACCCAAAACTGTCCCTAAAACGGAGAACCCAGGGACACACATACTCTTCCCTAGAAGACACAGTCCTAGAACACCAGGACACCAGTGATCTTTACATTCCTTCATTGGAGAATATTATGTTTTTGAAAGACAAAACAAAACCTGCCTCAACATACCATGGCAGATTTCTAGTTTCATCAAATTATATTTAAACCAATGAAAGACATCTGTTAGTCTCATGAATTAGTTTAGATTGAATGTCACTGCTGTTTGATGAACAACTTTGTGTTTTAAGAAATCTTTTGTTTTGTTAGACCCCCGAAAACTCAAGTATCCGGGGTCTCAGGCCAGGTTCGTGGTCACCCCAATCACCAGGCGGATTCGAGAGCTTGCTGCAAACTGCACGAGGCTTTATTGTTATTTAACGAGCTAACCCTATGTTAGCTGGGGTCTTTCACCCACCCGCCATGGTGGACGGCTAGAAAAGACGGCTCCTTGGGTTTCCCAAAAGATCTTATAGGGCAGCATAAGGGGAGTGTCTAGGGGTACGCACAGGCTTACGCACAGGCTCAGGATTGTTGTGCTTCCAGGCTTGGAGGGCTTGCCCTGTGTTGATTGGTCAACTGGTTGTTATGGCCCATAGGCCCTCCCAGGGTGGTTGCTATGCTCTCTATGTCATTGTCGTGCGCTCGTCCATAAAGCACACCCAGGGTCGTAAAACATAGTGCCACCAGCTAACTTCTGATTGGTTCCTTGTCACAAGACAGGCATCTGACCTCTAAGTGACTAAGGTTCCTTGTCACGAGACAGGCATCTGACCTCTACATGACCAAGGCAGGTTTATGGCAAGCACGTGTTCGGCTGTTATGGCTGCCAAAAGGAAGCTGGTTCCTTCAGTTTCAATATAATCTTTCTCATTTTCAGTGGTCACTGGGTTCACCCCCACCTCCCCCTCCTCGTGGAAACAAAAGCAAAACCTCTTCCCTGATGAAACACATATCTTGGTTTTTATTCTGACCTCAAAGTATCTCTAAAGTATATAGATAGATTTAATTTAGCAGTTTCTTTTTTATCTAATATCTCCCATTGCTGTTGTTTCCTTTTCAGTAGAATTTGAAAAATATAAATTTAATAATCTATGATTTGATCTATCTCTCGAAGTCTTAATTACCCTTTTAGTTTACTGAGCATAACTTTTAAGCAACCTCATAAAGTGTTCATGTATGTAATCTATTTTTTGTTTTAGTTTTTGAGGCAGGGTTTCTTTGTGGCTTTGGAGGCTGTCTTGCAAAGAGCTCTTGTACACCAGACTGGTCTCAAACTTACAAAGATCTGCCTACCACTGGTTCCTGGGTGCTGATCTTAAAGGTTTGCACCAACACCACCTGGCATAAGTAATCTTTATTAAGAAAATTCAGAAGTCAGATATGGGGGTAAGAACCTGAAAGATCAGAGAAGCAGTTGAGCAGCCACCAGTGACTCCTACCGCTTCCATTTCTCAATCTAAAACAGAGAAAGAACCACTCTCAGTCCCTCCACACTAATTCCTGTCCCCAATCTCTCCACAGTTTTCCAAACCTCTGTGGTATTTTTTGGCCAGTTAACTAGTAGCTCTGTTCTCTGATTCCACACAATATTTATTATAAAAATATGACCAAAATACCATACAACCCCTAGGACTTCAGTTATCTATCTCACACATTTGCTACTTCCATTGCTCATATGAAAGTCTCCATGACAGATGTCTCACAGCATGGACATCTCAACATCCTGTGGTCTCAAATGCAACTCAGCTTCATCTTCACTGCTTCATGCAATGGACTCTCGAACACTCTTCACTTGGGGTGTGACTGTCCAAAACATAGATGTGTACTATAGTGAAGAACTGACCATAGAAAAAGAATCCATCATCTTTATATTTTGAATCTTTATTGGTTGCATAGTCAGTAAAAAAAAAAATAGGTGATTCTGCCATGATTTGTGGACCCTCCCAAGCTAGGATCAAATTTGCCAGTTTTTGAATAATGTTGTTTCTGACACAGGGAATATCTTTGACTCCTCCTTCAATAAAGTAAGGGCATTATAGTTGTCATCTTTTGCTACCTTCCTAGGCTTTAAATGCAAAGCAGGGCTCGTTCTTTAATGCTGCTAAAAACCTTGAAAATTACTGTCTCGTTTCCATCAATGAATTGCCATAAGAAACTACCAATGCTCTTTTTCTTAACAAAACAGAGACTTTCATATCTTCCTCCTTGTGTCCTTTTCAATGTAGACCTGAAGGAGTAAACAGTAATAACCATCAACAGTAGCTATATTTTGTCTAAGACATCAGCCCATTATTCTTAAACTCAGCCTTATTGAGTTTCTTGGGACCTGTATAGATTAATAAAGATTTGGGTCAAAATATCACAATGATGAACTCTAGCTAAATTTTTCATGAAATCTTGTCAGAACCTGTGCTTACTTACCAGGCCAAGGTAACCCAATACAGTCCAAAAAGAATGAAACCATGCTTGGCCTAGAGAACCATAGCAAGACAAGTATTTGACTTTTTTATTGAGGGGAAACAGATTTTTTATATCTTTATCAGGAACATAAGATAGTGGCAATTTCCAAGATCAATACCATTGTAGTTGCCAGGATAACATGAAAATTGCAAGCCATATGGGTAAACAAGATTAATTAATGTCTTAGAACAATTTTCTTGTTAAGCTTTCATACTTGATTACTAATTAATCATATACAGAAATACAGATTAGCTTGAATGCTTCCCTGACTGATGGAGTGCATCAGTTCATCAGGAACCAGAAGGCACATTGTGTCCCAGGAGACATTGGCTTTAGCCTGAATATCCTAAGACACATATCTGTCAATGCAGGTAGATAAGGCCAACTGCATGGAGCCCTGCAGAGAATTTACCCACTGAAATTCTGACCATGTCCATCAGGATCTGCCATTACTCTGACATGCCCATCTTTCATGTCCTACAACACCAACCAATTAAGTACTAAGAAGACCATTTATGGCTTTTGCCACTTAATGTCTGGATACTGTCAACTTCTTGCAAAAGTCAACATCTCCAGGTCTCCTGAGATCATTGGGAGTATGGTGGGTGGAGAGAGGGAGTTAGGAGAAAGAGAAGGTGAGAAGAGGAGGGTAGAGAAGGAATTGAAGAAGCAGAAAGGAGTCAGGGGAAGAATATAGGAGATCAAGAACAGAGATACCATAATAGACACAGCCATTATAGGGTTAAAGTGAAAATTGGCACTAGAGAAATGACCAGTGACCTACATGGATGACACCAACTGACAATCTAAGGAATTGTCAAGAGTTTACCTTAAATGCCTTTCTCAGATGAGATAGTTGATTACCTGATATGCCACCCTAGAGCTTTTATCCAGTAGCTGATGGAAGCAGAAGACACCTACAGTAAACATTGAGCCAAACTCCTGGAATTTAGTTACAGATAGATAGGAGTGATGAGCAAATGAGTAAAGAGAAGCCTGGAGAAACTCACAGAAATAGCTTACCTGAACAAGTGGGATCTCATGGACCACAGACTGATAGCTTGAGAAACCAGCAAAGGAATGATCCAAGCCACCTGAACATGGGTGTCAGTTAGGAGACCTAGGCAAACTATGAGGCTTGTGGTAGTGGATTAGAATTCATCCCTAGTATTTGAATGGACTCAGTCTCCCAGCATAGAAGAGTGGGCCTATGCCTTGCTCCAAATGATATGACATACTTTGAAGATCCCTCATGGAAGGCCTCACCTTCACTGGGGAGCAGAAAGGGAATGAAATGGGTGGTCAGTGAGGGGGAGGGGAGAAGGAAGGGAGTGAAAACTGTGATTGACATTTAAAACAAATTTGTTTTTATAAAAATTGAAAACAGCAAGAAATGTTCCCTGAACCCAAAAAATGCAAAGAAAAAGAAAAGTCATTTTAAATCTCATTCCATGGCTATGACAAATATCATGGAATCTGCCAAATCGACCTGCAGAGTACCCTGCACACTTGAGATTTCTCTGCATATCAGAAACCCCCTTTTCCCCTGAAACTAAACTTCAGTGAATCACATCATTGTGGTTATTTGCACTACTAAGTTATAAGCATTCCAATCATGTATTCATAAAAGAGGATCCACATCACCATTTTTTCTACAAGTTCATAAACTATTTGCAGCCTTTTTAATACAAACTTGAAAATGGAATGTAATATTCAGAATTTCTAGCAACCATACTTTTTCCCACTGCAACCAAAAGCACTTCCCTCATATAAACAATGGAAAGTGATACTGCAAGAATTATATCCCCCATGGCAGGGTGGTAGAGTCTCCCATTACCCAGTAAATCCATCCTGTGAAGCACAGAGTACAAAGTCCACTGCCAAGGTCACCACATGTATCAACAGAATTACACTCTGGCTCGTGTTCCATTCAACTCCCAACAGAATTGAAAGCTCACTGGGTGGTAGTGGTACATGCCTTTAATAACAGCACTTGGGAAGCAGAGGCAATAAGATTTCTGTGAGTTCATAACAGACTGGTCTACATGGGGAATCCAAGTACAGCCACGAATCTTACACAGATAAAACTTTTCTTGAAAAACCAGCAGTCAATAACTAACTAAATAAATAAATGAAATGTCAGCTCAACAGACCTTCTGTGAACACTAAATACTCATTATGGTCTAACTTGTGGTCTTTCTTACAAGTCATTTCAGCAAAGGCAGAAGACAACCATGGTAAAGAACCAACAAAATACCTGCCACCAGTTATCCTGTTGTCCTGACGGCAAACCTCCCACCAGAACCCCACATTGGCTAGGGGTTCCCAGCTAGGACTCATATTAGCAGCTTCCCTATTGGATGATCAGAGATCAAATGTCTCAGACAGAACAGTCCCTCCAGCTCTGATACCTCAATCCATCTGGGAACAATTTTATACATTTTATTTAAATAGAAATGGTTTAATACCTTTTATTTAAAATAGAAACCATGTAATTTCATTCTCCCTCCCATCAAAATCTGTCAAGTCATTTGGGGCAGGGCGTAGGCCCTCTCCTTATGACAACTCTTGTAACAGTTTGTGCAACAAGCCCACACCTATTCTGAAAAGGCCACATGTTCTAGTAGTGCCTCTGTAATGACCAGTCAAATATGAGGCAATGGAGGCCATTCATGATCAAATCACCACACAGACATACCAGAAAGTCTAAATTGAACACCAAAGAAGACAGCCTCATATCTTTGTACATGGAATGCTCTAAATCATGAGGGAACTACTTTGACCATAAGATCAGGTAGAAGCAGCTGGGGCAGAATTACATACATCGGGCAAGGAGGTACAGGTTAGAGTGGCTGAAGTCTCAGGTTCCAAGTCAAGTTACATGATTCTACTCATTCCATGCTTCTACGGGGCTCTTATACTCTTATACTACCATAATTGCCATTGATGAAGGACATAACTTTTGCTTAAGGAGGAAAAGTTCTATCAATTTTGGCAAATGTTGAATTTCATCCTATGAAGTCTACAGTACAGAAGAGTCCCACCATTGCTTCTTCATCTAGAAGTTATTCACACGTTAGGATATCCCTGACTTTTAGGAATATTGGAAGACAACAAGCATCAACTTCAGTGTTTTTGAACAGCTGGTGCTCCTGTGTCTACCATACTGTCTGCTTAGTTTTGTGCTCAACAACCCAGATCAGTGTGTGGATGGAAACTGCAATATTACTTGTGACTGAATTTCTGGCAGTATCCTCCAATATTCCATATGCTCACTATGATTGGGATCTGTGAACTCTACCTAGAGTGGATTCTAGTGGTGAGAAAATAAAACTAAAATGTGCATTTACCATAGGAAGCATGTCTGAGATTTACCTTATGTGTCTGTAGAGATTGGTGTAAACTACATTATAGCACACATAAAATACTCTTGAAAAATCCTCATAATGGAATTGTGTAAGTCAGATTAGAAGAAAGCAATGTACTAGGCTGTCTTGTAGTGTTATAAAGAATTCCAAGCCAAATTTTAAAGAGAGAAGGAAAAGGGAGTTATGTGCCTCAAATGTACCTGGAGTAAAGTTTAAGTCCCTTTCATGAAACATGTTTGTTGTGATTATTTCATCAGGTATTACAACTGAGCTGGGAATTTGTCGGCCATAGGTTTTCTAGCCTAAGCCATTTAAATCAGTATGTAATCCACTGAGGCTTCCTTTTGCACTGTTTTTCTGTTTCCATTTGCTTCTCCTAATAGAGGAACAGATGGAGAAACCATTGTAAGATGGAGAATAGGTGAGCTATTCTACCTGGAATAAAACCTGTGTGAAATTCTGGTCTGCAGGCATGGACAACAACAATACAGAACTTTGAGTGAGCTACAAATGTAAAAGAACTCCTGGTAGAGCAAAAGGTTTGCACATCATCCTCCAAGGACAGGCACCATCACAAACACCTCTCTCACTTGTGGTACTTGCTAGGACCTAGAGAACACTGTTGGAGTAAACCTTTGCCTGTATTGAAGATGAAGGTAAGACCTCAGAAAAGGAAAACACAAAATGAATACAAAGTCCCATCCATCAGATGTGTTAAATGTTAGTGTTCTCTCTGCTTTTAAGGAAGGCGAAGGAGTTTGTGGGTCAATGATTTTCTGGTACAGGCTATGCTAACCTGGTGCTCATCCATGGAGTCTTACTCATGTTGTAGATTTAATTTACATCTGCTACTCATAGAGGATGACAACATTGGGCCAATTTTGTAAGTGGGCAAAGGTATTGTCTATTATACATCGGAGGGCATATGTATGAGCATCCAGTCTACAGGAATGTAAGTGTTATAGTCCCTTGAGTGAAGTGTAAAGGCTAAGAAGAATCAGGGACAGTGCAAAATAGGTTTACTGAGGTTTCTGCAGGGGAGCGATATGCAAGTATTTCTTCCCCATGGGTGGATAATGTTATAGCCTGTCAGGTAGACTAAGAACTAATCTGGGCCTCTTCTAACGGTGTATAAATATCTGTCCTCATGGTAATACCAATGCTAGGTTTTAGGCCTCCATCAGTCTTATGGTATTGAATGGAGTTTGTGGGTCATTGTATTGCTGTGCAATGCCATTGTGACCCTGATGTGATCTACTGAGGCTTCCTTCTTGTTTCTATCTGCTTCTCCTAGGGGAGGATTGCCTGGGAACCCATTTTGTAAAAGGGAGTATCAGTGATCTCTTCCTGTGTAGAGGGCATAAGTGTGTGTGTCAAGTCTACAAGAATGGATAGTGTTATAGGTCCTTGAGTGAACTTATGGAGAAGAAAATTTCCAGAGCCAGACCCCTTTGAATGTAAGGGATCATTCAAAACTCCCTCCATTATGCACTTTGTTTGTGCTCCTCCAGTAGAGAGGGAAGTATCCTGTGACTCTTCTGACAATATAGGAAAGTCTAGAGACACAGATGTTCCAAAGATAATGTCAAAGTCCCATTTATCTTTTGTATTGAATATTAAACCTCCCTTAGCTGCTAAGACATTGGTGGGAGGTTGTGTGTCATCGGATTTCTGGCCTGAGTAATTGTCAGCAGAATTTTGGTTCTCATACAAGAGGATCACCTGGGGTCTTCTTTTATAGAGGGAGAGGTTTTTAGCTCTTCCACCTGAGAGGGCATATATGTGAAAGTCCAATATACCTGTATGGACTGTGTTGTTTGTCCTTGATTGAAGCTCACAGGCTTACAGAGTCAGGGACAGAGCAAAATTGTTTCCCAGCTGAAGGAGAGGCATCATCCAGAATTTCTCCCTCAATTGTGGATGATGTTAAGGCCCCGCTAGTAGAGCTGGAAGAAATCTGGGCCTCCTCAGAGGATTCAGGAATATCTGGAGAATCAGATGTCCCCATTATAATATCAATGTCCCATTTATAAGAATTGTATGATATTACGACTCCCTCAGCTCTTAAAGCAGTGAAAGGAGTCGGTTTGTTGTGTTTTTGCAACTCTAGGCCATTTTGATCTGCATTTGAACTATTGAGACTTCCTCATGGTTTAGTTTCAGGATTCAATCTCCTTGTCCTAGATCAGGAAACCCTGGGCCTCAATTTGTAGGAGGGAGAGTGAGTGATATCTTCTTTCAGGTTGAGCATATGTGTGTATGTCCAATCTGCTGGAATGGATAATGTTACAGGCCATTGAGTGAAGTGTAAGGGCCCAAAATAACCATGGCCAGGGCAGTAAAAATCCGGATATCCTTGTAAAGGTGTGGAATCATCCAAATAACCTACAACACATTTGGACTCTGTTTGGGCTTTGCTAGTAGAGATGGAAGTAACCTGCTCCTGTTCTGAGAATAAAAGAAGGTTTAGAGACCCAGATGTACCAAGAACAATGTCAAAGTCCCATTCATCTTTTATGTTGGATGTTAGGCCTTCCTCAACTGTTAAAGAAGAGGTTAAATGTTTTGGGTCATTGCAATTATGTTCTAAGGAATTGGCATCAGGATGTGATCTATTTACTTTTCTTTCTGCTGTGTCTTTCTGTTGAATACTGCTTTTCATAGAAGAGGCTGGCATGGGGTTATTTTTGAAAAAAGAAGAAGTTGTCAACTCTTCTACTTGAGAGAAACTATGTGTGAACTTCCAATCTACAGGAATGGACAGTTGTGTAGGCCCTTGTGTGAAGTTCAAAGGCTGAGAAGAATCAGGGACAGAACAAAATTGTTTCAGTGAACCCTCTATAGGAGAATCCTCAGCCAGACCTCCTCTCTCACTCCATCACTTGTAAATGTTGTTAAGGCCCCTCCAGGAGAGCTGGAAATATTGGTCCTATTCTGAGGATGAAGGAAAGTCTGAACACTCTGATGGCCCCATGGTAATACCAATTATCCATTAATCAGATATGCATGGTTTTAGGTCTCCCTCAGCTCTAAAGGCATTGCATGGATTTTGTGGGTCAAAGGATTGCTGTGCAATGCCATTGTGATCTCAATGTCATCTACTGACTCTTCTTTCTACTGTGGTTTCCTGTTTCAATCTGCTCCTCGTAGAGTTGGTTCATCTGGAACCCAATTTTTATAAGGGAGAATGTGTGATCTCTTCCTCTGGGAAGGGCATATATGTGTATGTCCAATCTGCAGGAATAGATAATGTTATAGATCTTTGAGTGGTCTGAAAGGGCAGAAAAGAACCATAGACAGAGCAAAATGGTTCCTGACACTCCTCTGAAGATGACGGATTACCGAGAATTCCCTCATTTGTGGACTCTGTTTTGTCCCCATCAATAGAGATGGAAGCAACCTGTGTCTGTTCTGAGAATATTGGAAGGTCTAGAGACCCAGATCCACCAAGTACAATGTCAAAGTTCCATCTATCTTTCGTGTTGGATGTTTGGACTCCCTCAACTCTTAAGGCATTGGTGGGAGGTTGTTGGTCATAGGATTTATGGCTCGAACAAATGTCATCAGTGTCTGAACTATTCAGGCTTCCTTGTGTAGTGGCTGCTTGTTGAATTCTGGATTTCATAGAAGAGCATAGCCTAGGGTCCAATTTTATATAGGGATAATGTGTCAGCTATTCATTCTGAGAGGCCATATTTGTAAACATCCACTCTACAGGTATGGACTGTGTTGTTGTTCCTTGATTGAACTGCAAAGGCTGAAAAGAGTCAGTGACAGAGCAAAATCGGTCTACAACAATATCTGCATGGGTGAAATAATCCAGAACTCCTCCTTCAAATGTGGATGATGCTAAGGTCTCGCCATTATATCTGGAAGCTACTTGGACCTCTTTTGAGTATGCATTAGTTTCTGGAGACTCAGATGTCCCCAATAAAATATGAGTGTCCCATTCATAATAAGTGTTTCTTGTTAGGACCTCCTCATCTTGTAAGGCAGGGCTTGGAGTTTGTGGGTCATATTTTTGCAACTCAAGGCCATTGTGTCTTGGTTTTGATCTACTGAGGCTTCCATGAGCAGTCATTTCCTGTTTTAATCTGCTTCTCCTAGAGTTGGAATCCCTGGGCCACACTTTGTAAGGAGGAGATTGAGTGATACCTTCATCTGGGTAAGGCATATGTGTGTATGTCCAGTCTAATGGAATGGATAGTGTTATAGGTCCTTGAGTGAAATGCAAGCGCCCAAAAGAACAAGAACCAGAGAAAAATGATTCCTAAGACCCCTCTGAATGTAAAGGATTATCCAAAGCACCTTCCTCCCATGTGGAATGTGCTTGGGCTTTGCCAGAACAGATGGACCTAACCTGTGCATGTTCTGAGAATAATGGAAGATTTAAAGACCCAGATGTACTCAGAACAATGTCAAAATCCCATTCATCTTTTGTATTGGGTGTTACTCCTTCCTCAGATATTAAAAAAATTGGTAGGAATTGGTGGGTCATTGGATTTCTGGCCTGAGAAATTGTCATCATGTTGTGATATATTTAGGCTTCCTTGTGCAGTGGCTAACTGTTGAATTCTGGATTTCATAGAAGAGGATGCCCTAGGGACCTCTTTTATAGAGGGAGAATGTGTCAGCTCATCCACCTGAGAGGGCATATATCTGAGTGTCCAATCTAGAGGTATGGAAATTTCTGTTGTTCCTCGACTGAACTGAAAAGGCTGAAAAGTGTCAGGGGCACAGCAATACAGATCCACAGCTGTCTCTGTAGGGGAGGTATCGGCCATGTCTCTTCCCTCCATTGTGGATGATGATAAGTCCCCTCCAGTAGAGCTAGAATTAACCAGGGCCTCTTTTGAGGAAGAAGAAATGCCTGGAGAATCAGATGTCCCCATTATACTATCTGTTTCCCATCCTTTGTAATTGTTTGTTGTTAATGCTCCCTTAGCTTTTAAGGCAGGGCAGGGAGTTAGTGGGTCATATTTTTGCAAATTTAGGGCATTGTGTTCTGATTTTGATCTACTGAGGCTTCCTTGTGCTGTGGTTTCATGTTTCCATCTTCTTCTCCTAGATGAGGAAAGCCTAGGCCCCACTTTGTAACTGAATGTATGAGTGACCTCTTCCTCTGGGTAGGGCATATGTTTGTATGTCCAGTCTGCAGGAATGGAAAGTGTTATAGGCCCTTGAGTGAACTGCAGGGAGCCGAAAGAACAATGGGTAAAGCAAAATTTATTCACAGACTTCTCTGAAGGTGAGATATCATCCAAAACTCCTCCCTCACTTGTGGGTGGTACTAGAGACCTGCCAGTAGCAGCTTGTATAGTCAGGTAGGAATGGGGATTCTCTTTATGAAATGGCAAACTTTTTAATGTCTAAACTGGTGTAAAATTATTGGTCAGCCCCACATTTGCAAATGGAAATTGCTTAGAAATCTTTTGTTCTAGATTTGTAGATTTTGGATATGCTTGGTCTGTGTGAGCTTGCCTAAGTTTTCTTTCAGGACTGATGGAAAGATTTTGGTCTGCTTTACTACAGGAAAAAGAAATGAGGTCCTGTTCTGGAGAGGGGAATCTTCTGGGTTTGTCTTCCATATATTTGGAAGATCTCTGCCTCTCATGGACAGAGGTGACCCTCATCCCTGAAACAGAGTTTGAAACTGTTCATGGGGTAGTTTTCAGGGACTTTTGATTAGATCGGGAGTTTACCAGTTCACATTGATCAGAGGAAGATGGTACAGTTGGTTCTGCATAAGTACCTGTTCTCTTTGCTTGTGCATCCTTTGGACCAGGTCCTGAAGACCTTGCAGCAACTCCACTACAGATCAGGCAGCAGTCCACATTCTCTTCCAACAGGAGAGACATATCCAATTGTCTTTTAACCTTCTCTGCTCTGGGTAGAAAAGATGACCTAGGTCTTTTTCTGATGACTGGATGGAAAGCAGGCAGACTGGGATCACTGCTCACTGTGTTTCTCATGGTATCTAGGATCTGCAAAAGGAGTGGTCCCTTTCCTTTCTGGCCCTGTCTCAGCTCCTTTGTGGAGCTTGAAGTGCCCATACATTCTGTAGGTACTTCAGGGCCTGCAGTATAGTACTGGCTGTCTCCACGTCCAGAGTCAGGGAATCTTACCCACGTGCAATTCTTGCCCTCTCCCTGGTCCACATGTGAGTCTCTGCACCACAATGTGGGGAGAGATCGTGGCAGTTGTTGTTGAGTTGGCAAATCCTTCTGGGCTTTATTGGTTGTCAAATATTCCAGACTTTTGTCTGGGTTGTAAAACTCCCCTTGTGAGTCTTCGTTGCTGATAGTAGTTCATTGTCTGAGAGACCACCATGTCTGATCAAAGGGCCACAGCCTAGCTGAAACCTGTAGGACTCTCTCCACTGGTCTGGGCAGGTAGTTTCTAAGGCAGTTCAGCAGAGAAAACTGTCTCAATTTATTTACTTCAGGCAAAGAGGGTTGAAGGCTATTTCCCATGGCAAATGACGGAAGGAATAGGGTAAGTGATTGTGTTTGTGGGATTGTGTTCGTCTTTTCTTCCCAAGATCTGTGCACACTTGCGGTAGGCCAAAAGGAGACCTGGAGTGACAGTTGACTTCAAGTAGTGATGAAAGTTCCAGAGATGCTCTCCCAATCAGGCTTCTCTGCTGGTGAGCAGAGTTCACCAGTGGAACCAGACCTCCAATGTCAACTGGCTACAGGAAGAGGTTACACAATATACTTTGTGAGAGACATTTCTTCCCAAGACCTGTGAACACGTCCAGCAGGCCAAGCGAAGAACTGGAATGGCAGTTGGCTCCAGGAAGTGATCAAAGTTCCAGAGCTAAGCTCTCGAACACTGTTCTCTCCTGGCATTCCAGAGCTGTGGTCGTGATCAGCGTTCTCTGCTGGTGACAGGAGTTCGCCAGTTTTGCGAGACCTGGCTGTTTCATGAAAGAGGCTTCACAGACAACCAAGTTCTGTGAGTGAAAACAAATAGTTTGGACTCTCTGCATGGGATATGCACACTAGCCATTCTGGCACCCATTGATATTGACCATGACAAGTTCCTTAGGTAAAAAATGAAAAGTGAACTAGCAAAGTGGCTGCATGTCTTTTATCCCAACAGTTTAGAAGAAGAAGAAGGGGAAACTCTGAGTGTGAGGCAAGACCTATTTGGAAATAGAGTTCTAGGTAAGTCAGGAATGTAAAGAATGTCTGCTGCAAATCTAAGTTGATGATGATGATGATGATGATGATGATGATGATGATAATGTAATTGATGGCTGGGATACTGTACTCTCCCATGCCTTACATAAACGGCAGGCACCTGATGCACAGAGGCCTTCTGTATGTGCAGTGACTCTTTATGGGTCCAGGTCAAGTAAGTGGGGTTATATAATGAAACCTTTCTATGTCTACCCAACTATGACATTAATTAAATTCACAATATCTGTATGAAAACACAGCATGGGATGATGCTCCAGGTCAGACAGCATCTGACCTGTAAAATAAGGTAAAATAAGATCTTACCATCTGATCACATTTTGATGTTCATCTCACAGATCCTTCTAATGGCCATTGTCTAGTTATGTGTACTTCTGAAAGTAGTTTTGAATAATGAGCCACTGCAGCAGGTCAAAATCTTCACTTTAGAAAGAGTGCAGCATCAGTCATTATAGAGAATATGTGTGACTTGAGTTTCCCCATCTGAGAATAGGATTCAAAGAAAAACATATTTGTTTTTAGATAACACTTTAAACCATTTACAAAACAAGGGACCAAAGCTGAAATGCAGTGCTACAAAGTAAGTTTCAGGAATATGAATTGACTGACAATGACAGCATGGTGTTCCTGAAAAAAAAAAAAAAACAACAACCAATTCCCAAGCAAAATTCATGTACTGTACAATGTGTTATCCTTTTGGATTTCCTTTAAATGTGTGTTTCTTTAAATTCACATTTGCTTCACCTAATGTTTCCTCTAGGATAAGCCAGACAAATTGAAGTTGTTGACTTGCTGGAAAGATGAGTCAATGGTTTGGAGATTGGCTGCTCTTCCTTGGGACTTGGAATTGCCTCCTGCACCTACATTGTAACTCCAGTTGCAGAGGATCCTGTGTCTACCTATGGCCCACACTAGCACAAGGAAATCGTGTGCTCTACAGACATGCATTTAGGCCAATATTAAAACACAAAAATTGTAAAATGTGTTAAAATTTGTTTCTCACTAATTTTAAAATTACACAACTAGGTTTTTGGGTACTTTTCAATAGCTTCCCAATCTGATTATCAAAAGGCTTTCCATTCATGGATCTGTTCAGTTTCCACCACATATATGTGAAATAAAGCTGTTGAATGGATAAACAAAAAGGATATGATACTGGCATGTACTTAGTTAAGAGGGATAAGAAGGTTTACTTTAGATATGAGGAAGAAATAGCCAGAGATATCTGGGAAGGTCCTGAGTGAAGCAAGCCATTAGAGTTTGAGGGGGTTGAGAGGGGAAAAAACAGGGATGAGTAACCACAATCAGTCACATCCTTTGGGGAAAGGCCTATGAACTCCCCTGAGTATCTTGAATGACAGAGTAGCCCTCCATAGGAAAGGGATTCCAAAAGTCCATTTGTGTGATAGGAATTAATACTGGTTACACTGCCAGAGGCCCATAGAGTACCCACAACTCCCAAGATGCATGCACATTAACAAGGGCTAACTTAGTACTATGATGCCTCGCAAGTTTTCTGAATGGGGTCTTCGAGCTCCAATGTGGTCAGATCAGCTGTTTCTGTGGGTTTCTCCAGCCTGGTAATGACCCATTTCTTCATCATTCTTCCCTTTCTGCAACTGGATTCCAGGATTTCATGTCACTGTTTAGCTTTGCGTGTATTATTCTGCTTCCATCAGCTACTAGATGAAGGCTCTAGAATGGCTTATAAGGTAGTCATCAATCACAATATAGGGGAAGTGCATTTAAGGTAGCCTCTCCAC
>NW_023276832.1:16574-69872 GCF_003668045.3 Cricetulus griseus
TGAAGACACAGAAAAGTAACATTAGCTTGAATGATTCACTACCTGATGGAGAGAGCCATTTCATCAGGAACCAGAAGGTACATTGTGTCCTATGGGCCATGGGCTTTAGCCTGAATATCCTATGACACATATCTCTCAAGGCAGCTAGGTCAGTCCAACTGCATGGTTCCCTGCAGAGACTTTTACCCACTGAAATCCTGACCCTGACTGACAGGGTCTGCCATTATTCTCTACATTCCCATCTTTCATGTTCTACAACAACAGCACTATGGAGAGCTTTCATGGCTTTTGCCATTTAAAGTCTCGAATCTTCAATATTCTTTGAAAAGTCAACATTCCTATGTCCATAACAGCAAATAAATATTTTTAAAAGTAGCACTTTTGTTCAAACATTCTTCACTGTTACAGTGATTAAATTATCTAAGTAACAGCTACTCTGGTAATGAACTGAATTTGTTGTTACCCTTAGGCCAGTTTCTATTTTGGGGGGGAGCATAGGCTAGAAAATCAAGTTAGTCACTGAAGGAAAAACATGTAGAACTATTGTTTCTTATTTTTTCTTTAGCTTTTTTACTGTTTTGTGCTCATCTAACCCTCTTAGCCCACTTGCTCAGAGACATTGCCAATTCAGTGGAATTCTTCTCATGTCAGTAATCACTCAACACAATGTTTTTCAGGCAGAAATCAGACATTCTGATGTAAGAACACACTCAACAGATGTTTGCTCAGATGACCCCAGGTTTTGTCATGTTGATAACTGAGGCTAATTAGGAGTTAGAGACAGTAATATATGAGGTTTTAAAAATCCAAAGTTTCGAGGAGTTGGTGGCAAATTTCTATAATCTCAGCACTCCAGAGACAGAGCCAGGTGGATATCTATGACTATGAGGCCATCCTGGTCTCAGAGTGAGTGCCAGGATAGGCTCCAAATCTATACAGAAACCATGTCTCGAAAAAACAAAACAAAAATCCAAAGCCAATGCAGTAATCATATCAATCTCTTAAGCACGACGACTCAAACATGAAGATAGCAGCAACTGGTAAAAACAGATATGCCAAGAAATGGGAAGAGGAAATTATCTTCCATAAAGAAGAAGAAAAAAACTAAAACTGATACTCCACAGAAGTTTTCCCCCAATACAAACCTTAAGGAACTGATAACATAAGAAATTTTATGAAGAAAATTTGGGGATTGTCCATCATTATCAAAAAATGAATATAATTACATTACAGTTGTTGATTACAGAAAAACAGTGCACAAATTCACATAAAAGGAGGACAAGTCTTGTCCCAAAGATACAACAATCAAAAATGGGTAAAATACTGTTTGAAAGAATGAATAGTTTGGTAAGGAAAAGTCAAGAAATAAAGCAGTGGATTAGTATTTATCCCTAGCATATGAATGGACTTTCATAAACCGTTCCACATAGAGCAACACTCTCTCAATCTAGCGACATGGGGCTGGTCCAGGGCCCTGCTCCAAATGATATTACATATTTTGAAGATACTTCGTATCAGGCCTCTCCTTCACTGGGGAGCAGAAAGGGAATGGAATAGGGGGTTGGGGGCAGAGGAAAAGGGAAGGGAGAGGTAACTGTGATTGGCATGTCAAAAAAAGCTTGATTCTAATTTAAATTGAAAAAGGAAAGAAATGCTCCCTGAACTACAAAAAAGAAAAGAAAAAGAAAAATTATTTTAAATCTGATTTTATGAATTTTGGCACATAACATGGAATCTGCACAATCTACCTGCACAGCACCATGGACACTTGAGAAATCTCTTCACATAAGAAACTCCTTTTCTCCCCTAGAACTATAATTCCCTGAATCACATCATTATGGTTAGTTGCACCTCCAAGTAACAAGCATTCTAATCATGTATTCATGAAAGACAATCCACATAACCATCTAATGGATACAACCCTCCTGTTTGGCCCCAGAATGGAGATAGGAAAGGGAGACAGAAAAAAAAAAAAACTATGAGTCTTATCTCTTAGGGACTGTTTAAGTACCCTGCAGGAGTGTTCAAGGGTATCTCTGTGGGAAGCATCAATATTTGTCATTATTTTGCTTTCTGAGATTTAACAAGATTTGGAGGGAGATGGAGGCAGGGTGTGGAGTGGAACTTCGACCATAACATTGCAGACATTTTGGATACATGGAAGCCAGTGTCTAGAATGAAGCTTCTACCATAAAAATAATATGACTAGCTAGCTTGTACAATCCACCATAGGTAGATGGCTTGATTCCCTGTCCCATAGGAGGATGAATGCCCATAATATTCAAAATGAAGAAAAATTTAAGGACAGAATAGGAGATGTTTGTTCCGTTGTTTCACACTGAGATCAGAAGAACTGAAGATAATTCCTTTGTGGTTGTCACAGAGACATCACACAATCAGGTAAGTAAAGAAAGAACCAGATCACAAACAAAAGAACAGATCTTCCCCACTTTAGAAGGCTGGAAAATGGCTCCATTGCTTTCAGTTTATTCCTGAAAGAAAGAGCAAAGTCTAGGTAATGAATAATAATAGAAAGAGTAGTGTTCATGGAAATTTCAATACTTAGAGGATAATGAGGTAGGAAGAATTTGTAAATGAGCTGTATTGTTAGACAGGATATTGTCCTTTATAGACTGGTAAAAAAAAAGAAGCTACATTATGTAAGGTTCTCTACATGAACTGGATGGGAGAATGCATCTCTCCATGTATCTATGAAGTATATTTATTAGAATGTCTCAAAAGCTGTGGTTCAGGTAATCCAACCATGGCTTCCCACGAGTGTTAATTTGAAAAATCCAGTATATCGTTTCTTAGCCTTTAGGATAAATCAAGTGAAGAATCGAATAATTGTTCTATCCATCAGGCTGAACATGTCATCTTGTCTAATTTTACATATTATCTCCAAACAAGTAATTTCTTGAACATTTTTCTACTTTAGATATATTTTAGATATATTTAGATAGATTCCTCTCCTTTGCCTCTTCCCCTGACCCCCAATCCTCTATTACATTCACTTTCTGCTCCCCATTGAAGAGGTGGCCTTCTATGAGGTATCTTCAAAATGTGTCAAATCATTTGGAGCAGGGCCTAGGACCAGCCCCATGTCGCTAGGTTGATAGAGTTTGACATTATGTGGAATGGTCTACGAAAGTCCATTCATACTCTAGGGATAAATATTAATCCACTACCACAGGCCCCATAGATTGTCCAGGATTTCTACGTGACATTCATGTTCAGGGGGCCTGCAACATTCCTATCCTGGTTTCCCAGCTTTCAGTCTGTGGTTCATGAGCTCTCCCTTGTTCAGGTCAGCTGTTTCTGTGAGTTTCTCCAGCCAGGCCTTGACTCATTTGCTCATGATTACTCCATACCTGATATTAGATTCCAGGAGTTAGGCTCAGAGTTTAGGTGTCTGCTTCTGCTTCCATCAGCTACAGGAGGAAGGCAATAGGGTGACATATAAGGTAGTCATCTATCTCAATACCAGAGAAAGGCATTTAAGGTAACCTCTCCACTACTGATTACATTGTCAGTTGGTGTCATCCTTGCAGATCTCTGGAAATCTCCCTATTGCCAGATCTGTCCTCTAACCTAAAATTGTTCCCTCTGTTATGGTATCTCATTCTGCTCTCCACTATTCTTATCTCAATGCAATCTTCCTTCTCCCTCCCCCATTTCTTCATATCCCCTCCTCTTCTTCCCCTCTCAATCTCGCAGCTCCCTCTTCCCTACCCACATGCTCCCAATTAGCTCAGGAGGTCCTGCCCCCTTCCCCTTTTCCAGGGAGGCATGCATTCTTCTCTTAGAGTACTGCGTGTTTCCTACCTTCTCTGGTGGTGAGGATTGTAGACTGGTAATCCTTTGTTCCATGTCTAAAATCCATATGCGAGTGAGTGCATACCATGTTTTTCTTTTTGTGACTTAGGATGGTTTCTTCTAGTTTCATCCATTTGCCAGCGAATTTCAAGATTCTATTTTTTCTGCTTATTAGTACTCCATTGTGTAAATGTACCACATTTTATGTATCGTTTCTTCAGTTGAGGGGCATTTAGGTTTCTTCCAGGTTCTGGCTATAACAAATAGCACTGCTATGAACATAGTTCAAAAGATATCCTTGTTGTATGAATGTGATTTTTCGGGTATATGCCCAAGAGAGTAATTGCTGGATCTTAAGGTAGACTGATTCCCATTTTCCTGAAAATCCACCATACTGATTATGAAAGTGGTTGTACATGTTTGGACTCCCACCAGCAATGTGTGAGTGCTCCTTTTTCTCCACATCCTCTCAAGCATAGAATTTTATTGGTGTTTTTTTTATTTTAGTCGTTGTGGCCATTGTAAGATACTATCTCAGAATTGTTTGAATTGCATTTCCCTGATGGCTAAGGATTCTGAGCACATTCTTAAGTGTCTTTCAGCCATTTTAGATTCCTCTGTTAGGGGGTGTATATTGAGATCATATATATTCTCAAGCTGTGACCAGTGTCTCCAACTTCTTCCCATTGCCATGTGTCAAGATGTACAATTCCCAGCTCCTTCTACAGCAGCATGTCTGCCTGGATTCTACCATGTTACACCATGATGATACTTGATAAAACCTCTTCAATTTTAAGCCAGCCCAATAGCATATTTTTTCTTTAAATGATTAGCCATGTTCATGGTGTCTCTTCGGAGGTATAGAAACCCTAAATCAGTACATGATTCCATACCATTTTAGAGAGGAAATATGAGAAATACTTCCAGATTTACTTTTGAGAATATCATATTTTACATAGTCTTGTGTATTTCTTCATCATGTGTTATTAATAGAAAACCTAGTATTCAAGTATTCTTTATTTCATATAACATACAACAGGTATTTAAATCAATGTGTTAATACCACAACAAATAATAGGATCATGTATCAACAACTACCTTTTATTTATTGTTTTTATCTAGATAAAATGAAAAATAGAGTGGTATTACAAAAATTTCAACACCATATTTGGAAGATTCATAAGTATTTACAAAACATTCTTAAAAATTCACTGGGTAACACATAGCTAAAAATTACTTTAATACGCATTATTTCAGCTTCCAGAGTTGGAGACAAAGTATTAAAAGAATATTTAGAGATAAACTAGTTAAAATGTATCTAAATTAGAAAAATGTTCAAGAAAATATTGACACCGATTTCATAGAAAGATTTGTTAGAACATCCACATAGGAATATAAACAATGTAAAATTACTTCCACTTTCAATTCTCTTGAAATTATGTAAATATGCAGACAGTTGTTTGGAAGCTGTCTCTTGTATAGAAAACTATCATGGTTTGAATAATGAGCTAATGTTTAGAATGAAATATTTACTAGAATTTGTTTTAAACATTTCAAAATATATTACTCACTAAACTATACACTATGAGTTTTACTAGCTTGTCCTTTTTTATGATATCTTGTCATGCTGGGCATTATGTGGCACACGCTTTTATTCCCAGCACTTGGGAGGCAGAGGCAGGTGGATCTCTGTGAGTCCCAGGCCAGCCTGGTCTCCAGAGTGAGCGCCAATATAGGCTCCAAAGCCTCACAGAGAAAACCTGTCTCGACAGACCAAAAGAGAGAGAGAGAAAGAGAGAGAGAGAGAGAGACAGAGAGAGACAGAGAGAGAGAGAGCTTGTTGAAAGCAAACAGGTAAAATTATATTCAACTATATTTGTAAGTGTGTGTGTGTGTTTGTGTGTGTGTGTGTGTGTGTGTGTGTGTGTGTGTGTGTGTGTGAGAGAGAGAGAGAGAGAGAGAAAGAGAGAGAGAGAGAGAGATCTTACTATGGTATTCACTATGTAGTCCAAATATATTGGCTTGAATTCAAGGACATCTGCCTGTCTCTGCTTCCATACTCAGCTAAATTCATACATGAAAACATTTTGACACACTCCATTAGCAGACACCAAAAAAGACTTTAAGAGACATTGTCCTTTACCTCGGGACCTATGCTGAGATTAAGTTGGACACTTAAATGTATTTTGGAAAAAGATTTCAGGATGAGTCTGAGATAATCAGAATTGGAATTTTGTCTTGAGTCAGGGTTTCTCTACATAACTATGGCTGACTTGAACTCATATTGCAGATGAGGTTGGCCCCAAGTTCACAAAAGTTTGCTTGTCTCTCCTTCCCAGATATTGGAATAAATGGTGTGTGCCAAACCATCCCATTACAATTATTTATTTATTTACTTATATCTGTTTGTATGCATGTGATTCTTTATGTATCAAAATTGTGCATGTGTGTCATGGTTTGGGTATAAATATCAGAGAACAATTTTGGTGTTTGCTTTTACACTTAGCATGTGTGAGACAGGATCTCTTGGTTCCCATGCCACATAAATACATTTGTCAGGATTTCTTTTGTCTCCATTTACCTGTCATTGAAAGCATTGGATTATAGGCATGTACTGTAGTAACTGTCTTGAGAATGCAAAAGTGAAGACATAGTTGTTTGTTTGTTTTGTTTTATTTTACTTATTTACTTTTGTTTTTTTTCATGAAAGGATTTATCTGTGGTTTTGGAGGTTCTCCAGGAACTAGCTGTTGTGAAGCAGGCTGGTCTTAAACAGACAGAAATCCACCAGCTGCTGCTGCTCCTATTCCTGATGTTTTGACTGTTATTTTGGGAACTGCAGCCTCAGCCATTACTGTTTATCCCACACAGCAAAGGCCTCTGGACTTCACGGTTCACATAGTTCTGGTCTGGCTGAGACTGAGAAGACCACTGAGGGAAGGGAGGGGAAGGAAATGAAGAGAGCCTTGTCTCTCGCATGAGCTTTTATTTGGCCTGATTTGGATTGCTGAATCCACAGAGAGGCTTATAGGTTTGTAAAAATTTTCAAATTATATCTATGGAGACCAGGAAGATAGCAGCATCTTCAATCTAAGACAGGGGCCAGCGCTATTGAAATGCATAATATTGCAGATCTAGAAAATGATTTTTTTTCTTGTGTGGGAGGCGTGGTCAGGAACCACAATACTGTGTCTTTAAGCACACTCAAACCCTATGGGAGGTGCTCTTGTCTCTTAATACTCACTATCGAATCAGTCCCTCCAGTTACCTAGCACTCAGAAGAGGTGGGGAGGCTTTCATGTGCAATGACAAGTGATCATCTTCAGAAAGTTCAACCAGAGTTCAGAGGGGTAATTCTGAAATTTCTTTGAAAACATGATTGTTTGAGACACTCACTGTGATTTGGTATGTTCATATCTGGCGTGGGATCTGCAAGAGATATATCAATACTCTTAGGATTCTTGAAATTTTGTGTTTCTGTTGCTAGATAAATTGTGTAGTTATATTTGTGTTCAGTAAATCTAACAGATCTGGGCTGCAATGGTGAGAACACACTTTTTACAGATTGAATTGAAGGAAGTAGATAGATTCAGGCTCTTCTTGCTCTCCTTGTTCTCTATTCCTTGCCACTATAGTGAACAATGTTTCTCAGTAAGTAGGCAAATCAATGTGCCCATGCTAGGAAAGGGAAATATGAGAGCTCCTTGTGTCAATTGCAGAAGTTCTAACTCTGGTCTTTCATAGGTTGAAATAAAGTCAGGCAAAATTTGGGAGGCAGAGTATTTCCAATGGTGCTGTTGTAAGTGTAAATGCTACAATTTACCTTTTAAGGAAGAGCACGATCCAAGAAAATTCTTGTCATATTTAAATTCTTTAAAGTATAGAAAATGTTTTTCTCTGGCAACTCTACTGAAGGCATGAATGAAATTTTCACATTCTTCTCAGAGTTTGGATGTAAATTCCTAGGCCTAGGTTCTCAAACTTATAAACAACTTGAAAGATGTTATCACAAAGAACAGGAACATCCCAATTTTGGTGAAAACTTATTAGTAAATGACCTGGTTTTCAAGCTACCTTTTCTATATTTGTGATGGGTCTTCAAATTAGTGTTCCCCAAATTTCCCTTGGATAAGGGTATACATAAGGTCTACCAAGCACAGAGGGAGAAGGTCTCAATCACTGTTAGTTTTCCTTGGAAAGAGTGTAGAACTAAGATTAGCATGAATGCAAACAAGACATTATATTTTTGTTTAGTGATAGGGTTTACTTTAATCACCATTTAATATTGTAGAATCACTTGGTATACACATGTTATGCTCTGTATCTTACTTCTTCATAGATTATTATCTCTCACAATATAGTAGAGATAATTAATGTCTATATTCTCCCCATTGAATATGGAATCCTGCATGCCACTCTTAGTTCACTCCTGAAAATCTGATGCTATGCTCATGTGGTTAGCACAAAGAAGTTAATTTCACATATGAGAATTTTCCAAGTAGGTTTACAAATTTAGTTTTGATGAGTTTAAGTCTAGGTCTTACCTTTGTCCCTCTTTCCACAGAAAGAGAAAGATTCAGAACCTTGAGGGTAGTACTTCATTTCTTCTTGTTCCAAAGAGTGAGGAACCATGATTTTACAGTCATGCACTCAGGTGTACCTCTAACCTCCTCTCATTAGAGCAGGAGTTTCTTAGTGCCAGTTGAAAATAAATATATATTCTAGGAATACTTGTTTGGATGGGAATATACAAACCTTTGTTCTACTTAAGATGAAGTTCTGGGGCCTCTGACATGAAATTTAATGTCTCACCTAGCTTCTCCTTGACTGGATAGATCTCAAATTCCCTTGATTAATGTTTAGGAAACTTTTGCCTCCTGTGAATAATGCAAACATCTAAATCCCAACACTAATTTGTCTGAAACCCATTTTGGTGACTAGGGAATGTCCAAGATCACCTGAATCAAGATATGTATGTCACATTGCATGTTGATCTACTAAGGAAAGTCCGAAGCCCTTCGTTCTCAGTGTGCATTTCTCAGTAAACTTCTGTGGTAATCCGAAGTTTAGCGTGTGTCCTGGTAGTTGCTTATGTTTATTTATGAGAGCATTTGCTATGATTGAAGACCTGAGGTATCTCCTTATGAGGGATAATAAATATATAATAAATATAAGTGGAAATATATATCTGTGCACTTCTTAGGCCATTAGTTCTAAACATATATGTCACATAGCTTATAGAGTCATGAGCATGCTATTTGACTATCATCTTGAAATGGGGCATATCTGGCCTATTTGGGGAATGATTTGGTCTGAAACATGCTAGTTGTGTTAGGTCTGATGTTCTGAGGGACAAATTGTTATGCTCCCTTGCTGAGGTTCTGCCTGTTAGCATCTCTTCTCCTTAGTTTGTAATGTATTGTCTTCAGAGTCCTAGAAGTAGACTGGAAAGTGACACCTTCATAGGAAGGCAGACGTTGAAAGATACAGTATGTCAGTATGGACAGTTTTGAAGGTCCCTGTGTGAACTTCAAGGCCCCAAAGAATCAGGGACAGGAAAAGTGGTCCACAATCCAGCATGTAGGTGTGGGACAATCTAGAACTCATATAACACATGTAGAGGTTGGTAAGATGTCTTTAGTGTAGAGGAAAGTTACTTGTTCTTGATGTGAGGATGATGGAATGTCTAGGGACCCAGATGTAGCTGGAGTAAAGTTAAGTCCCTTTCATGAAATATGTTTGTTGTGATGATTTCATCAGGTATTACAACTGAGCTGGGAATTTGTGGGCCATAGGTTTTCTAGCCTAAGCCATTCTAATCAGTATGTGATCTACTGAGGCTTCCTTTTACACAGTTTTTCTGTTTCAATTTGCTTCTCCTAATAGAGGAACAGATGGAGAAACCATTGTAAGATGGAGAATAGGTGAGCTATTCTACCTGGAATAACACCTTTGTGAAATTCTGGTCTGCAGGCATGGACAATACAGAACTCTGAGTGAATTACAAATGCCAAAGAACTCCTGGTAGGGCAAAAGATTTGCACATTACCCTCCAAAGAGAAGGATCATCACGAACACCTCTCTCACTTGGGGTACTTGCTAGGACCTCTCCTACACTGTTAGAGTAAACTTGTGCCTATATTGAAGATGAAGGGAAGACCTCAGAAAAGGAAAACCCAAGATGAGTGAAAAATTCCCATCCATCAGATTTGTGAAATGTTAGTGTTCTCTCAGCTTTCAAGGAAGGGTAATGAGTTTGTGGGTCAATGATTTTTTGGTACAGGCCATGGTAAACTGGTTCTGATCCATTGAGGCTTACCCATGTTGTAGTTTGTAATATATATCTGCTTCTCATAGAGGATGGCAACATTGGGCCACTTTTGTTACAGGGCAAATGTATTGTCTAATATACGATGGAGAGCATATGTATGAGCATCCAGTCTACAGGAATGTACAGTGTTATAGTCCTTTGAGTGAAGTGCAAAGGCTAAGAAGAATCAGGGACAGTGTAAAATAGGTTCACTGAGGCCTCTGCAGGGGAGCGATAAGCAAGTATTTCTCCCTCATGGGTGGATGATGTTATAGCCTGTCAGGTAGAATAAGAACTAATCTAGGCCTCTTCTGAGGGTGTATAAATGTGTGTCCGCATGGTAATACCAATGCTAGGTTTTAGGCCTCCATTAATCTTAAGGTATTGAATGTAGTTTGTAGGTCATAGTATTTCTGTGCAATTCCATTGTGACCCTGATGTGATCTACTGAGGCTTCCTTCTATGGTGGTTTCTGGTTTCTATCTGCTTCTCCTAGGGGAGGAATGCCTGGAACCCATTTGTAAAAGGGAGTATCAGTGATCTCTTCCTGTGTAGAGGGCATATGTATGTGGGTCCAGTCTACCAGAATGTATAGTGTTATAGGTCCTTGAGTGGACTTTCGAGGAAGAAAATTTCCAGAGCCAGAAGCCTCTGAATGTGAGGTATCATTCAGAACTCCCTCCATTATGCACATTGTTTGTGCTCCTCCAGTAGAGAGGGAAGTATCATGTGACTCTTCTGAGAATATAGGAAATTCTAGATGCACAGATGTTCCAAATATAATGTGAAAGTCCCATTTATCTTTTGTATTGAATATTAGGCCTCCCTCAGCTGTTAAGACATTGGTGGGAGGTTGTGTGTCACCGGATTTCTGGCCTGAGTAATTGTCATCAGAATGTGATCTATTCAGGCTTCCTTATGCAGCGGCTGCCTGTGGAATTTTGGTTCTCATACAAGAGGATGGCCTGGGGTCATCTTTTATAGAGGGAGAAGTTTTTAGGTCTTCCACCTGAGAGGGCATATGTGTGAAAGTCCAATCTACCTGTATGGACTGTGTTGTTTGTCCTTGATTGAAGGTCACAGGCTGTACAGAGTCAGGGACAGAGGAGAATTGTCCCCCACAGAAAGAGAGGCATCATCCAGAATTTCTCCCTCAATTATGAATGATGTTAAGGACCCTCTTGTAGTGCTGGAAGAACCCTGGGGCTCTTCAGAGGATTCAGGAATATCTGGAGAATCAGATGTCCCCATTATAATATCAGTGTCTTATTTATAAGAATTGTTTGGTATTATGACTCCCTCAACTCTTATAGCAGTGAAAGGAGTCGTTTGTTTTTGCAACTCTAGGCTGTTTTTATATGCTTTTGATCTATTGAAACTTCCTCATGGTTTAGTTTCAGGGTTCAATCTCCTTGTCCTAGAGCAGGAAACCCTGGGCCCCAATTTGTAGGAAGGAGAGTGAGTGATATCTTAGTTCGGGTTGAGCATATGTGTGTATGTCCAATCTGCTGGAATGCATAATGTTACAGGCCATTGAGTGAAGTGCAAGGGCCCAAAATAACCATGGCCGGGCAGTATGAATCTGGATATCCCTGTAAATGTGTGGAATCATCCAAATAACCTACAACACATTTGGAGTCTGTTTGGGCTTTGCTAGTAGAGATGGAAGTAACCTGTTCCTGTTCGGAGAATAAAGGAAGGTTTAGAGACCCAGATGTACCAAGAACAATGGTAAAGTCCCATTCATCTTTTATGTTGGATGTTAGGCCTTCCTCAACTGTTAAAGAAGAGGTTAAATGTTTTGGGTCATTGCAATTATGTTATAAGGAATTGGCATCAGGATGTGATCTATTGAGTTTTCTTTGTGCTGTGTCTTTCTGTTGAATACTGATTTTCATAGAAGAGGCTGGCATGGAGTTATTTTTGAAAAAAGAAGTTGTCCACTCTTCTACTTGAGAGGAACTATGTGTGAACTTCCAATCTACAGGAATGGATAGTTTTGTAGGCCCTTGTGTGAAGTTCATAGGGTGAGAAGAATCAGTGACAGAGCAAAATTGTTTCAATGAACCCTCTACAGGAGACTCCTCAGCCAGACCTCCTCTCTCACTTGTAAATGTTGTTAAGGCACCACCAGAAGAGCTGGAATCATCTTAGGCCTCTTCTGAGGATGAAGGAAAGTCTGGACACTCTGATGGCCCCATGGTAATACCAATTAACCATTAAACAGATATGAACAGTTTTAGGCCTCCCTAAGCTCTAAAGGCATTGCATGGGTTTTGTGGGTGATAGGATTGCTGTGCAATGCCATTGTGATCTCGATTTGATCTACTGACTCTTCTTTCTACTGTGGTTTCCTGTTTCAATCTGCTTCTCCTAGAGGTGGAACATCTGGGACCCAATTTGTATAAGGGAGAATGTGTGATCTCTTCCTCTGGGAATGGCATATATGTGTATGTCCAATCTGCAGGAATAGATGTTATAGGCCCTTGAGTGGTCTAAAAGGGCAGAAAAGATCCATAGACAGAGCAAAATGGTTCCTGACACACCTCTGAATTTGACAGATTACCCAGAATTCCCTCACTTGTGGACTCTGTTTAGTCCCCATCAATAAAGATGGAAGCAACCTGTGTCTGTTCTGAGAATATTGGAAGGTCTAGAGACCTAGATCTACCAAGTACAATGTCAAAGTTCCATCCATCTTTCGGGTTGGATGTTAGGACTCCCTCAACTCTTAAGGCATTGGTGGGAGGTTGTTGGTCGTAGGATTTCTGGCTCGAACAAATGTCATCAGTGTCTGAACTATTCAGGCTTCCTTGTGCAGTGGCTGCTTGTTGAATTCTGGATTTCATAGAAGAGCATAGCCTAGGGTCCAATTTTATATAGGGATAATGTGTCAGCTATTCATTCTGAGAGGCCATATTTGTAAACATCCACTCTACAGGTATGGACTGTGTTGTTGTTCCTTGATTGAACTGCAAAGGCTGAAAAGAGTCAGTGACAGAGCAAAATCGGTCTACAACAATATCTGCATGGGTGAAATAATCCAGAACTCCTCCTTCAAATGTGGATGATGCTAAGGTCTCGCCAGTATATCTGGAAGCTACTTGGACCTCTTTTGAGTATGCATTAGTTTCTGGAGACTCAGATGTCCCCAATAAAATATGAGTGTCCCATTCATCATAAGTGTTTCTTGTTAGGACCTCCTCATCTTGTAAGGCAGGGCTTGGAGTTTGTGGGTCATATTTTTGCAACTCAAGGCCATTGTGTCTTGGTTTTGATCTACTGAGGCTTCCATGAGCAGTCATTTCCTGTTTTAATCTGCTTCTCCTAGAGTGGGAATCCCTGGGCCACACTTTGTAAGGAGGAGATTGAGTGATACCTTCATCTGGGTAAGGCATATGTGTGTATGTCCAGTCTGATGGAATGGATAGTGTTACAGGTCCTGGAGTGAAATGCAATGGCCCAAAAGAACAGGGACTAGAGAAAAATGATTCCTAAGACCCCTCTGAATGTAAAGGATTATCCAAAGCACCTTCCTCCCATGTGGAATGTGCTTGGGCTTTGCCAGAACAGATGGACCTAACCTGTGCATGTTCTGAGAATAATGGAAGATTTAAAGACCCAGATGTACTCAGAACAATGTCAAAATCCCATTCATCTTTTGTATTGGGTGTTACTCCTTCCTCAGATATTAAAAAAATTGGTAGGAATTGGTGGGTCATTGGATTTCTGGCCTGAGAAATTGTCATCATGTTGTGATATATTTAGGCTTCCTTGTGCAGTGGCTAACTGTTGAATTCTGGATTTCATAGAAGAGGATGCCCTAGGGACCTCTTTTATAGAGGGAGAATGTGTCAGCTCATCCACCTGAGAGGGCATATATCTGAGTGTCCAATCTAGAGGTTTGGAAATTTCTGTTGTTCCTCGACTGAACTGAAAAGGCTGAAAAGTGTCAGGGGCACAGCAATACAGATCCACAGCTCTCTCTGTAGGGGAGGCATCGGCCATGTCTCTTCCCTCCATTGTGGATGATGCTAAAGCCCCTCTAGTAGATTTAGAATTAACCTGGGCCTCTTTTGAGGAAGAAGAAATGTCTGGACAATCAGATGTTGCCATTAAGCCATCTGTGTCCCATTCATTGTAAGTGTTTGTTGTTCAGGCTCCCTTAGCTTTTAAGGCAGGTCAGGGAGTTTGTGCGTCATATTTTTGCAAATTTAGGGCATTGCGTTCTGATTTTGATCTACTGAGGCTTCCTTGTGCTGTGGTTTCATATTTCCATCTTCTTCTCCTAGATGAGGAAAGCCTAGGCCCCACTTTGTAAGTGGATGTATGAGTGACCTCTTCCTCTGGGTAGGGCATATATTTTTATGTCCAGTCTTCAGGAATGGAAAGTGTTATAGGCCCTTGAGTGAACTGCAGGGAGCCAAAAGAACAATGAGTAAAGGAAAATTTATTCACAGACTTCTCTGGAGGTGAGATATCATCCAAAACTCCTCCCTCACTTATGTGTGGTATTAGAGACCTGCCAGTAGCTGCTTGTATAATCAGGTATGAATGGGGATTCTCTTTATGAAATGACAAACTTTTAATGTCTTAACTGGTGTAAAATTATTGGTCAGCCCCACATTTGCAAATGGAAATTGCTTAGAAATCTTTTGTTCTAGATTTGTAGATTTTGGATATGCTTGGTCTGTGTGAGCTTGCCTAAGTTTTCTTTCAGGACTGATGGAAAGATTTTGGTCTGCTTTACTACAGGAAAAAGAAATGAGGTCCTGTTCTGGAGAGGGGAATCTTCTGGGTTTGTCTTCCAGATATTTGGAAGATCTCTGCCTCCCATGGACAGAGGTGACCCTCATCCCTGAAACAGATTTTGAAACTGTACATGGGGTAGTTTTCAGGGACTTTTGATTAGATCGGGAGTTTACCAGTTCACGTTGATCAGAGGAAGATGGTCCAGTTGGTTCTGCATAAGTACCTGTTCTCTTTGCTTGTGCATCCTTTGGACCAGGTCCTGAAGACCTTGCAGCAACTCCACTACAGATCAGGCAGCAGTCCACATTCTCTTCCAACAGGAGAGACATATCCAATTGTCTTTTAACCTTCTCTGCTCTGGGTAGAAAAGATGACCTAGGTCTTTTTCTGATGACTGGATGGAAAGCAGGCAGACTGGGGTCACTGCTCACTGTGTTTCTCATGGTATCTAGGATCTGCAAAAGGAGTGGTCCCTTTCCTTTCTGGCCCTGTCTCAGCTCCTTTGTGGAGCTTGAAGTGCCCATACATTCTGTAGGTACTTCAGGGCCTGCAGTATAGTACTGGCTGTCTCCACGTCCAGAGTCAGGGAATCTTACCCACGTGCAATTCTTGCCCTCTCCCTGGTCCACATGTGAGTCTCTGCACCACAATGTGGGGAGAGATCGTGGCAGCTGTTGTTGAGTTGGCAAATCCTTCTGGGCTTTATTGGTTGTCAAATATTCCAGACTTTTGTCTGGGTTGTAAAACTCCCCTTGTGAGTCTTCGTTGCTGATAGTAGTTCATGGTCTGAGAGACCACCATGTCTGATCAAAGGGCCACAGCCTAGCTGAAACCTGTAGGACTCTCTCCACTGGTCTGGGCAGGTAGTTTCTAAGGCAGTTCAGCAGAGAAAACTGTCTCAATTTATTTACTTCAGGCAAAGAGTGTTGAAGGCTATTTCCCATGGCAAATGACGGAAGGAATAGGGTAAGTGATTGTGTTTGGATTGTGTTTGTCTTTTCTTCCCAAGATCTCTGCACACTTGCGGTAGGCCAAAAGGAGACCTGGAGTGACAGTTGACTTCAAGTAGTGATGAAAGTTCCAGAGATGCTCTCCCAATCAGGCTTCTCTGCTGGCGAGCAGAGTTCACCAGTGGAACCAGACCTCCAATGTCAACTGGCTGCAGGAAGAGGTTACACAATATACTTTGTGAGAGACATTTCTTCCCAAGACCTGTGAACACGTCCAGCAGGCCAAGCGAAGAACTGGAATGGCAGTTGGCTCCAGGAAGTGATCAAAGTTCCAGAGCTAAGCTCTCGAACACTGTTCTCTCCTGGCATTCCAGAGCTGTGGTCGTGATCAGCATTCTCTGCTGGTGACGGGAGTTCGCCAGTTTTGCGAGACTTGGCTGTTTCATGAAAGAGGCTTCACAGACAACCAAGTTCTGTGAGTGAAAACAAATAGTTTGGACTCTCTGCATGGGATACGCACACTAGCCATTCTGGCACCCATTGATATTGACCATGACAAGTTCCTTAGGTAAAAAATGAAAAGTGAACTAGCAAAGTGGCTGCATGACTTTTATCCCAACTCTTTAGAAGAAGAAGAAGGGGAAACTCTGAGTGTGAGGCAAGACCTATTTGGGAATAGAGTTCTAGGTAAGTCAGGAATGTAAAGAATGTCTGCTGCAAATCTAAGTTGATGATGATGATGATGATGATGATGATGATAATGTAATTGATGGCTGGGATACTGTACTCTCCCATGCCTTACATAAACGGCAGGCACCTGATGCACAGAGGCCTTCTGTGTGTGCAGTGACTCTTTATGGGTCCAGGTCAAGTAAGTGGGGTTATATAATGAAACCTTTGTATGTCTACCCAACTATGACATTAATTAAATTCACAATATCTGTATGAAAACACAGCATGGGATGATGCTCCAGGTCAGACAGCATCTGACCTGTAAAATAAGGTAAAATAAGATCTTACCATCTGATCACATTTTGATGTTCATCTCACAGATCCTTCTAATGGCCATTGTCTAGTTATGTGTACTTTTGAAAGTAGTTTTGGATAATGAGCCACTGCAGCGGGTCAAAATCTTCACTTTAGAAAGACTGCAGCTTCAGTCATTATAGAGAATATGTGTAACTTGAGTTTCCCCATCTGAGAATAGGATTCAAAGAAAAACATATTTGTTTTTAGATAACACTTTAAACCATTTACAAAACAAGGGACCAAAGCTGAAATGCAGTGCTACAAAGTAAGTTTCAGGAATATGAATTGACTGACAATGACAGCATGGTGTTCCTGAAAAAAAAAAAAAACAACAACCAATTCCCAAGCAAAATTCATGTACTGTACAATGTGTTATCCTTTTGGATTTCCTTTAAATGTGTGTTTCTTTAAATTCACATTTGCTTCACCTAATGTTTCCTCTAGGATAAGCCAGACAAATTGAAGTTGTTGACTTTCTGGAAAGATGAGTCAATGGTTTGGAGATTGGCTGCTCTTCCTTGGGACTTGGAATTGCCTCCTGCACCTACATTGTAACTCCAGTTGCAGAGGATCCTGTGTCTACCTATGGCCCACACTAGCACAAGGAAATCGTGTGCTCTACAGACATGCATTTAGGCCAATATTAAAACACAAAAATTGTAAAATGTGTTAAAATTTGTTTCTCACTAATTTTAAAATTACACAACTAGGTTTTTGGGTACTTTTCAATAGCTTCCCAATCTGATTATCAAAAGGTTTTCCATTCATGGATCTGTTCAGTTTCCACCAGATATATGTGAAATAAAGCTGTTGAATGGATAAACAAAAAGGATATGGTACTGGCATGTACTTAGTTAAGAGGGATAAGAAGGTTTACTTTAGATATGAGGAAGAAATAGCCAGAGATATCTGGGAAGGTCCTGAGTGAAGCAAGCCATTAGAGTTTGAGGGGGTTGAGAGGGGAAAAAACAGGGATGAGAAACCACAATCGGTCACATCCTTTGGGGAAAGGCCTATGAACTCCCCTGAGTATCTTGAATGACAGAGTAGCCCTCCATAGGAAAGGGACTCCAAAAGTCCATTTGTGTGATAGGAATTAATACTGGTTACACTGCCAGAGGCCCATAGAGTACCCACAACTCCCAAGATGCATGCACATTAACAAGGGCTGACTTAGTACTATGATGGCTCGCAAGTTTTCTGAATGGGGTCTTCGAGCTCCAATGTGGTCAGATCAGCTGTTTCTGTGGGTTTCTCCAGCCTGGTAATGACCCATTTCTTCATCATTCTTCCCTTTCTGCAACTGTATTCCAGGATTTCAGGTCACTGTTTAGCTTTGCGTGTATTATTCTGCTTCCATCAGCTACTGGATGAAGGCTCTAGAATGGCTTATAAGGTAGTCATCAATCACAATATAGGGGAAGTGCATTTAAGGTAGCCTCTCCACTATTGCTTAGATTGTTAGCTGGGATTTTCCTTGTGGATCCCTGGACATTTGCCTAGTGCCATATTTCTCATTAAATGTATAATTTATGCCGCTATTAAGGTATCTCTTTTCTTGCTCTCATCTATTCTTCCATATAATCAATCTTCCTGATCTGTCATGTTCTCCTATCGCCTCCTCTTCTCCCCTCCTCTTTCTCTTACCAACCACCTTCTTCCCCATGCTCCAAAATTATTCAGGATATCTGTGCCTTTCCCATAATCTGAGGAAGGATGTAAGTCTCAATTGGGGTCCTCTAGCTTCTCTGGAGTTGTGGATTATAGGCTATCTCTAGCTTCTCTGGAGTTGTGGATTGTAGGCTATTTATCATTTTCTCTATGTCTAATATCCGTACATTACTGACTACATACCATGTTTGTCTTTGGTTGTATGGGTTACCCAATTCAGTATGCTTTCTTCTAATTCCATCCATTTGTTTTATTGTTTTTTTTTCCATTGAGTACTACTCCATTGATTAATTGTATCACATTTTCTTTATCCATTTTTTTGTCGAGGGACAGCTCTGTTGTTTCCTGGTTCTTGCAATTACAAATATTGCTCTTATGAACATAGCTGTACAGATGTCCAAGTTGTATAAATGTAAATCCTTTGAGTATATGCCAAAGAGTGGAATTGCTAAATGAAGTAGACTGATACCCAATATTCAGAAAAATAGCCATACAGACTGCCAAAATGTTTGTACAAGTTTTCACTCCCAGCAGCTACAGAGTGACATTCCCCTTTCTCCACCATAAACTAGCCTGGTGTTTATTTCTGTAGCCATTCTGGCAAGTTTAAGATGATACCTCCAATTTGTGATTTACATTTCCCAGATGGCAATGGATATTTAGTGTCTTTTAGCCATTTCAGACTCCTCTATTGACCAAATTACAATTCCATTGGATCAAAGACTTCAATATAAATCTAGCTACACCAACCTCTTAGTAGAGTAATTGGGAGGTAGTTTTGAATTAATTTGTATAGTAGACCACTTCTTGAACATAACAGTAGCACAGACACTCAGATCAACAATTCAGTAATGGGACCTCCTGAACCTGAGAAGATTTTGTAAGGCAAAGATAGAGTTAACAAGACAAGACAGACAGCATCCCACTGAATGGGAAAAGACCTTGAGCAACCCCAATGTAGCCCAGGGCTGATTTCTAAAATATACAAAGAACTGAAGAAACTAGTCTCCAAGACACCAAATAAAAAGTGGGGTAGAGAACTAAATAGAGAATGCACAATAGTGTTTTACTTCTTAGGGGAGAGAAAATATACTAATAAAGGACTTGGAGCAGGTCCTTCACAGACTATATTTAATGAGATTAGGTACCCTCTTTTTGAACGGTTCCAGTTGTTTGGAAATGCTAAAACCTTTTGTCATAAGTTCAGTTGGAGAATCAACCCCATTGTATGGTGACAGTAAAAGTTGTACAATGGCACATAACTTAGGATAATAAAATCTCCAAGTGCAAAACTGCATCTCAGGTGCTCCCTGTATCTTGGGCCCATGATATGGGCAGAGAGATTTCTTTCTCAGTTGCCAGGAAACACTTATGATGTGTCTGTCACAATCTATTACATCTTCAAATTCTAAACTGACCACACTCATCACCTCACAATATTTCCTCCTGGAGTTAGGTAGAAGGCACAAGACTCCCTGGCTTTAAATATTTTTTATTCTGCTGTGCCACTGTAACCGACTATGACTTCAGTCCAGTACCCATGTAAGTAAATGCATCATTATACCATTCCAGTTTATTGATGACCACTTGGATATATCCCAGATGCTGAAGTTCCCAAAATGGAGACAACCCTATGTTTTATGTGCTTGTTTGTGAAGTCCTTCCATGTATATCTGCACACCAGAAGAGGGCACCAGATCTCATAACGGATGGTTGTGAGCCACCATGTGGTTGTTGGGAATTTAACTCAGGACCTCTGAAAGGGCAGTCAGTGCCCTTAACCTCTGAGCCATCTCTCCAGTCCATTGTTTGTGAAGTTCTAAGGTTTCCTGTTGTTTCACTGATACATTTTGCTACATTAATTGTTTTACTTTTTATCTTTTTCTTTCTCCATTTTTTATTTAATTTAGAAACAAGATTGTTTTACATGTCAATCCCAGTTTCCTCTCCCTCCCCTGCCTCCCCACTACTGCCTTAACTATCCCATACCATTTCTGCTCCCCAGGGAGAGTGAAGCCTTCCACGGTGGTCTTCAGAGTCTGTCATATCCTTTGAGATACAGTCTAGGCCCTCCCTTGTAGTCTAGGCTGAGGGAGTTTCTCCCTATGTGGAATGGGCTCCCAAAGTCCATTCCTATGCTAGGGATAAGTACTGATCTACTACAAGAGGCTACAGAGATTTCTGAGGCCTCGTCGATGACACCCATATTCATGGGTTCTGGATCGGTTCAATACTGAGGTCCAAGAGCTCCCGCTACTTCAGGTCAGCTGTTTCTGTGGGTTTCACCATTATGATATTCTTGACGACTTTGCTCATCATTCCTCATTCTAAGCAACTGGATTCCTGTTCAGTTTATTTCTTAGCAGTGGGTGTCTGCTTCCACTTCCACCAGCTGCTGAGTGAAGGCTCTAGGATGGCATATACATCAGGCATCAATTTCATTATCAGGGGAGGGTATTAAATGTAGATTGTACTCTGTAGCTTAGACTGTACCTTGGTATAATCTTTGTAGATATACAGACATTTCCCTAGTGCCTGATTTCTCTTTAAACCTATAATGGCTCCCTGCATTATGGTATCTCTTATATTTCTCTCCTCTACTCTTCCTCCAACCCAAACTTCCTGCTGCCTCAAGTCCTCCTCACACCTCGGCTTCTACCATTCTCATTCTGATGGCTCCCTCTCCCCTCCCCATACTCCCAATTTGCCCAGGAGATCTTGTCCCTTTCCCCTTCCCAGGGTACCATGTATGTCTGTCTAGGTTCCTCCTTGTTTACTAGCTTCTCTGGAAGTGTGGATTGTAGGCTGGTAATTTTTACCCTATGTCTAAAATCCACATATGAGTGTGTACATACCATATTTGCCTTTTTGTGATTGGATTACCTCCCTCAGAATGGTTTCTAATATTTCCATCCATTTTCCTGCAAATTTCAGGATTACATTGTTTTGTTTTTTTTTTTCCCGCTGAGTAGTAATCCATCGTTTAAATGTACCGCATTTTCCCTATCCATTCTTGAGTTGAGGGGCATCTAGGCTGCTTCCAGTTTTTGGCTATTACAAATTGTGCTGCAATGAACATCGTTGAACAGATGTCTTTGTTGTATGAATGTGCTTCTTTTGGGTATATGCTCAATAGTGGAATTGCTGGATTTTTGGTAGACTGATTCCCATTTTCTTGTGGAGTCACCGTACTGATTTAAAAAGTGGCTGCACAAGTTGGCACTCCCACCACCAGTGGAGGAGTGTTCCCCTTTCTCCACATCCTCTCCAGCATAAACTGTCATTGGTGATTTTGATTTTAACCATTCTGACAGGATATGCATTTCCCTGATGGCTAACGATGTTGAACACTTTATGTGTGTCTTTCAGTCATTTTAGATTCCTTTATTGAGAACTGTCTATTTAGTTCTGTACCCCACTTTTTATTTGGATTGCTTGGTGTTTTGGAGACTAGCTTCTTGAGTTCTTTCTATATTTTGGAAATCAGCCAACTGTCAGATATAGGGTTGGTGAATACCTTTTCCCAGTCTGTGAGCTGCCATTTTGTCTTGCTGACTGTTTCCTTTGCCTTACAGAAGCTTCTCAGTTTCAAGAGGTCCCATTTATTAATTGTTGATCTCAATGTCTGTGCTACTGGTGTAGTTTTCAGGAAGCAGTCTCCTGTACCAGTTCGTTCAAGGATAGTTGCCACTTTTTCTTCTAATACGTTCAGTGTGGCTAGATTTATGTTGAGGTCTTTGATCCATTTGGTCTTACTCCATTTTGTGCATGATGATAGACATGGATTCATCTGCAGTCTTCTGCATGCCAGCGTCCAGTAATGCCAGCACCATTTGTTGAAGATGCTTTCTTTATTCCATCATGTATATTTAGCTTATTTGAGAAAAATCAGGTATTTGTAGGTGTGTGGGTTAATATCAGGATTTTCAACTCAATCCCATTGGTCTACCTGTCAATTTTTGTGCTAATACCAAGCTATTTTCAAAACTATAGCTCTGTAATAGAGTTTGAAACCAGGCATGGTGATGCCTCCACAAGTTCTTTATTGTACAGTGTTTCTTTGAATATCCTGGGTCTTTTGGTTTTCCATATAAAGTTGAGCATTGTTCTATCAAGGAGTGTGAAGACTTTTGCTGGGATTTTATGGGGATTGCATTGAATCTGTAGATTGCTTTTGGCAAGATTGCCATTTTTACAATGTTGATGCTACCTAAGTACATCGGGTATCCTTCCATTTTCTGTTATCTTATTTGATTTCTTCCTTCAGAGACTCAAAATTCTAACTGTACAGGACTTTCCCTTTTTTGGTTAGTGTTACTCCAAGGTATTTTATGCTGTTTGTGGCAAATGTAAAAGGGGATGTTTCTCTTATTTCTTTCTCCACGAATGTATCATTTTTATATAGTAGGGCTACAGATTTTTGGAGTTAAAAAAAAACAAAATCACAGAGAATCACTGGCTCAAAACCCCCCACCAAAATAAGAAATCAAAAGAAAGAATCCTAGCAGTATCCAAGGCTCCTAACATCTCTTCTCTGAAATGAGAGTTTTCCTGTGTTTCTGGTGAGATCAGTTTTCAAAGTTAAGCAGATTTTTTTGTGTTTAGATTGGTTAAATCCTTATTTATTACTCCTACATACTCCGTGTTTGTGTGTGTGTGTGTGTGTGTGTGTGTGTGTGTGTGTGTGTGTATGTGTGTGTGTGTTTGTGTGTGTGTGTTTGGTGTGTATGTGTTTATTTGTTTGTCTGATGTTTATGTGTTTATATTTCTGTGATTGTGGACATAAGGAAAACTGCAAATATGTGGAGGTCAGAACAAAACTATTTGAAGTTGCTTCTCTCATTTCACCCACATAGATACAGGGAAGACAAATGTGATCATCTTTTATTAACTGCATGATTTTACCCTCTCAGAAATATTTACAGATTATGGCTGAGAGATTTGAAACATATCAGAGGTTGACAAATGAACCAGATTTCCTATGTGCCCATTGTTCAACACGTATTTTTACAAAACACTGAATACACAATATCAGGAGGATTTCTCAACTTGTGAATTTGTGGAGGGCCTCTTATTCCATCTGAAAACTGCAGTCTCACATAAAAGCACATAGAACTCAAATATAAAAAAAAACCACTTATGCACAATTAAATGAATAGCTATTTGAGGTATTCTTTCCTCAGAATAAGGATTCTTTGTCTCTGAGCATGCTGGCTCAGAGGAAGGCCACATCTGTTTCTATGAAGGACCAGAAAGAATTTCATTTTTAAAGTTTATTTCATGTATATGCAGTTTCTGGTATTTGGATGTGTGCAGTACCAGCAGAGGCCAGAAGAGGGAATAAGTTCACTTGGAACTGAAGTTACAGGAGATGGAGAGGAACCATGATTTCTAGTAATATAATGTCTTTCCAATACAACAATACCAGTGTTCTTAATTGTTAAGCTCACTCTCTCACCACATTTTTATTAAACATTTGTTGTTATACATTTTGTTTAAATTACATTGTATACGTTTCACTCTTTTTTCCCACATTTTTCCCCCTTCTTTCTGTTAAGTATGTGTGAATGTAGAATGTGCAAACATTTGAGTAAGGTCTGCTGAGTCCATTTCTGCTTGTTGTGTTATGGTTTCAGATTTGAATATGCAGTTTTGTATAGAAAACTAGTGGGATGATACCTGTCTGATACTACTTGGAACAGTGATGAAGACATAAGGTAATTAATCCATCCTTGGATCCCAACAGGTTTGGATAGGAGGCAATAGCTATGCACAACTAAGTAGTATAACTAAGACATATATTAAAGGTTGTGCCATTTCTAAAAGCCTCCCAAGAACGTCAGTTCCCATCTCTCCATCAAGATGGTTAGATAAGTCATGGATATTGCTTCAGTAGAGAGATTCTCATCAGCTGGGATCAGTCATTTCCCACAATGAAATTCCCAGGAAATTTAGAATTTCATGGTGCCTACGCTTTCACTAGATGTTAGTTAACTGGGTGATATAAATGTCACTTAGAATAACCTTACTCATGTGTGTCAGGCAGGTACCAGGGATCGCTGCGGTGGAGACTGACGTGCTTTACAGTCCTAATGTTGCAGGGTACTGTCACTGACAACAACATGAGTTGCCAAAAATTAAAGAGTGGAAGGAGTGGAGGACGCTGACCCAACACAGCTGAGTGGAAACAGAGTACAGTTTATGCCAACTTGTCCTCAATTACAACTGAAGAAAGCTCTCGGACATTTGATCCTTGTGCTTTCAAACCCCAAGCTCCCTCCCTAAAATTTCTTCCAATCTCCACATCTCTTTGTAAATACCTTATGGTCTAAGCCTCAGACTTCAAGTGTCAGGATCTTCTCACAACTCCATGTCATCTCTAGTCACCACCATTCTGAGCTCTATATTGAATGTTTGCAGGTATCAGAGAAGGAGAACATAAGTTCATACAAACAAGAGAGACTTCATGCCTGCAAATTCCTATTCTCTCTTCAAAGGAGGTATAAACTCAAGTAGGTGTATATCTGATATGTGAGCATATGGTAACCTATTCATACCTATTTAAATACTTGGGAGACAAACTCACTCTTGTGGTTTAGGTTAATCAACAATCCATTTAAAGACTTTTAGTGTCAGCTTCTATCATGAGAATTTATTTTGTACTTTTGCCTCAATTTGTGGAGATGTGGGCCTGGAAAATTTCATAAGCACCAGGTCTCAGTTAGTTTCTGATGCAATCAATCATATATTTATTTCAAGGCATCAGGGTTGAGATAAAGATGAAGTTATATCATCCAATCACATTTATTGCTATGAATGACATATTCATGTATGTGAATAGAAGGCTCAGCACTTAGAACACTGACTGCTCATCCACAAGGACATGTTTATATTCCCAGAACCAACATTTCTACCAGATATAAGAAAACACACTTTTGAATACACACATAAGGCATTTAATATTTCTTAAATTATCTTCTATTGATCAGTTTAACATTAACTTTGCTCAATTATGTTGAGAAAACAGCACATATTGGGAGTATATCATCTACACTTGTACTTGTACTCAAGCAGCAGATGAATGAGGACCATGAAATCAAATGTATCCCTCATCATTACTGACACCTGAGCCAGTCTGCTTAATGAACATGAAAATCTGAAATGTATTTGTGAAAATATGGAAAAACGTAATCAGGAACAACAAACTACCACCCTTTCAGACAAATAATTATTTGAAAAGTATGATCACGAACAGCTGATATTTTAAAAAAATGTACCCCTTAGATGATGGGGAGGTAACTTTATATACATTTTAACAGAAAAATACCTATCACTAAACAAAAGTACAAAATGAACAAAAGCCACACAAGGAATATGAGGACAACAAAATAAAATTCACTAAATTGATTTGCTACAGATATAACACTCTTTGGCATGCACCTCAAATATTTCAAAATAGAACCCCCAATGCAGTGACTTCTAACATCAGTTTCCACTCTCTGCCTCATTCTGCATCTTAGGGATTTCAGTTTTTAGACCGCTGCTTTAGGTGCCATGCAAATTTTAATGATACTTCTGTACCTCTCTGTTCACAAGGGCCAAATTAATTTTTTTATAAGGTGGTGTAGATATTATAACAAAAAGAGGAGAAAAAATACAAATTAATAAGTTTTACACCTGAACTAGTTAATTAATGCACTTGAAGAGAAGGATCAACCTAAAAGTGATAAACTATCATTTAAAATCACAGCTATGGAGGGAATGTTACCCCTAATGTCGTAAGTCAGTCTATACCTTCATCTGTGAAGGGAAGATTGCCTGTATACCTGCATCTCTGAAGAGAAAGGTATGATGACTTTTGGGAAGTCATGCTATTACTGAATCTTTGCATACCAAGGGCGCTGAAGAAAAATCTACCCTGAGTGTCCCTGAGTGTCCAATGTCAGGCTACACATGCTTCTGTGACGTTAAGGTATCCTGGAATCACACAGATGTGACAAAAAAGGTATTCTGACTGTCAGGAAGTCAGGCTATACGTGAAGTTGTGTTCAAGGTGGGATGGTCTCTGTGCAGGATGTAGCACTCTGGCTCCTTTCTTAGAGAGAACCATTGCAACTGTGTTTTGCTCCACTCTGCTAAGAGACTTTACTACCAGAAGTGTCCATTGCTTCTCTTCTCTTCTCCACTAGGAAGTTTCCAAGCAATGATAACCATTTCTATTTAGCTCCAGCCCAAACTGTCACTTTTCTGCTTCACTCAACTGTGAGGGAAACTGATCCAGAAATGTAGCACTGTGCTACTTCACCACTGAAAAGATTTTCTCCCACTCTGCTCCTCTAAGGGAGTTTCCCAACGGAGGTGTATGTTGATTCTCTGCTTCACTCCACTACGGAATTTCACATGCACTCTGTCAAAAGAAGGTCATGACTGAAAATGATAGACGAGATTCATTTGAGAGGGAGGAATCCAGGAAAGTGGCTGCTACTACCATTGTGGAAAGTGCTAGATTCCAAATGAAAAAGCAGAGTTTACATATGTCTTCTTAGGGAAGTATGTTTTTCATGGAGAATATTTCTCAGAATGTTACTTGCTAAAATTTCAATTACTGAGCTTTAAAAATCTTTAAAATTGGCTGGATTCCTACTTGGGGATTCTTTTTCCTTTCACACTTAGTTTTCTTTCTCTTTGATTTCAAAGTGTGTTTCTTTCACTGTCCCTTTTTTTCCATTTGGCTTGTTTCAGGATGTGTTAGTTTAGCGCCAGCTTCAGGGCCAAAATGACTTTCTCTCATTGGGTCTGATTTCTGGATGGGGAGTTGTTTCCTTGCCTCGCTATTTTACACTACAAATATGGCTCCATAAGTTCATAAACTCATTTTTCCATGAGTGTGCTGCAGCAACAATATAAAAATAGACATCCTAATGTTTGCACAGATTGTTGACACTGTCAAATTACTACTACAAAAGAAATATGGTTGTGTAATTGACTGGGAGTGTGGTGGCTAAAATTCCACCAAATACGTGATAATGAGAAGCCCTCACAATCTTTTTCAGGTACTCAAAAATGATTTAAACTTGGAAAGGCTTCATCAGGGTGATTGCCTACAAAGTTTGATCTTGTATGAAATGCAAAATTAAACCAAACTGACTAAATTTATACTTTCACTGATGAATGGTTTTTTGAAATGATTTCAAAGACTCCTGGTTATATGGAAAAACTTTTCCACACTTATTACTTTGAAATGGTTGTTATAGAGTATGTGTTATGTTATGGTTTTGAAGAAAACATTGACACACAAAGGCCTTTCCACACTGAACACATTCTTAGAGTTTCTTCCTATTATGTGTCCTTTTATGTATCTGAAGATGAATTTGCCAAGCAAAGATTTTATGGAATCGATAAGGTTCATATGGTTTCTCTCAATTTTGTGCTCTTTTATGCACTTTAAAAACACTTTGAAATGCGAAGATTCTACCACATTGATTTCCTTCATAAGGCTTTTGTCCTTTATGTGTTCCTTCATGCATTTGAAGTGAAATATGCTGAGCAAAGGTTTTACCACACTAAATACAGTCATAGGGTTTCTCTCCAGTATGTCTCCTTTTATGCATTTGGAGATTACTATGGTGTGAAAAAGCTTTACCACACTGATTACATTCATAAGGTTTCTCTCCAGTATGTCTCCTTTTATGTATTTCAAGATTACTATTGTGTGAAAAAGCTTTACCACACTGATTACATTCATAAGGTTTCTCTCCAGTATGTATCCTTTTATGTATTTGAAGATTACCATGCTGTGAAAAAGCTTTACCACACTGTTTACATTCATAAGGTTTCTCTCCAGTATGTGTCCTTTGATGCACATTAAGTGTACTCTGATGAGAAAAGGCTTTACCACACTGATTACATTCATAGGGTTTCTCGCCAGTATGTGTCCTTTTATGCATTTGAAGTTGACTGTAACAGGCAAAGGCTTTACCACACTGATTACATTCATAGGGTTTCTCGCCAGTATGTTTCCTTTTATGCATTTGAAGTTGACTGCAACGGGCAAAGGCTTTACCACACTGATTACATTCATAGGGTTTCTCTCCAGTATGTGTCCTTTTATGCACATGAAGTGAACTCTGATGAGAAAAGGCTTTACCACACTGATTACATTCATAGGGTTTCTCTCCAGTATGTGTCCTTTTATGCAATTGAAGTTGACTGTAACGGGCAAAGGCTTTACCACACTCATTACATTCATAAGGTTTCTCTCCAGTGTGTGTCCTTTCATGCATTTGAAGAGTACTTTGCTGAGCAAAGGCTTTACCACACTGATTACATTCATAAGGTTTCTCTCCAGTGTGTGTCCTTTTATGTATTTCAAGAGTACTTTGCCGAGCAAAGGCTTTACCACACTGATTACATTCATAAGGTTTCTCTCCAGTGTGAGTCCTTTCATGCGTTTTAAGTTGACTATAATTAGCAAAAGGTTTTCCACATAGATTACATTCACAGGGTTTCTCACCACTATGTGTTCTTTTATGCCTTTGAAGATGACTGCAACACGCAAAGGCTTTAAGACATTGTGTATATACAGAAGGCTTCTCACCAGTTTGTCTTCCTTCATGCCTTCAAGGAAAATGGGCATGTAAATGATTTACCACTTTCAATACAATGTTAAATCTTGATATCTGTATAAATTATTATTATAATTTGTTGCAATTGTGCAGAAGAATCAGATCTTACAGGCTTATCACCGGTTTACACTCATGTTTTCCCCTACATTAAGTGTTGTTTTTCATCTTTGAAGAGGTTGTTTTTCATCTTTGAAGATACCAGTGTAGGTATAATCCTCTTTTATATGTTTCTAATATTTAGAACCCGTTTTTATAGTTGATTTTTTACATATTGAAAAGAACTGGAAAGATTCTGATCTTTATTACCATTCTTGAATTTTGAAGTTTTCCTACAAGTTGAATCACATTACGTTTGCTAATGACCTAGAAAAAACAGCAGTATGTACACAGTTCTAGACTCATTGGACTTTTCTGGAGCGTGAACTTGTTGGAGTATTAGCAAAGAAGCAGGAAAATAAAATACTTGTACAAATGAATCAAATTCAACAAGTTTGCTTAAATTGGGACTACTACATGTCTTTTAAATATTTTGTGAGAGTGGTATATTGTATTCTCCTTATTTCTTTGGTCATATGGCTTGTATCCTAACTAATACATGATATACTTAGTAAAGGAAGTTTATAATGAAGAGGCTTCCACATTTAGTTCAGTTTCATTATCTGTTCCTTGTAGACATGTGCTAGAGAGATTAAGGTTATTCTGCAATAACTGCCCCTTGGCCTTTGACAATAAGGGCCGTGTCACTTAACTTACAAAAGCAACAGCAAGTTCATGAGTAAGACTTAATTTTCTATGAACTGTTTTCTCAGTTGAAGGTATGGAGATATGCTTTTCACATCAACCATGACTTAAGTGATATATGTAGTAAGAAATAAATGGAATTATATTTCTACAGTATAGCACTCATGGTATGATTATTCAAGTGGTAACTTTTCTTAATGTATGTTTTGTTGTATTCTTTCTTAAAATATTATTTTGCAAATACAGTCCATCTACCTGAAATTGAGTTATATTGTTTTTTGACATTGTAATAATTGTCAGTGCAATTTAAGCTGTGCTTACACTGTTGTTTCTGTTTCAAAATTGAGGACACATTTCAATTTCTTCAGAGACAGATTTCTATGAGCTCAAAAAGGAAAATTACCTTTTATGTCTTTTAGAACTTGCGCAATGTTCTTCAATAGTATTGTCTTCCCAACTGTATCCTAAAATATAGTACCAGAAAATATATATTTATTATTGAAAAATGTGAAGAACTTAATTTATTGTCTTCAGTGAACTTTAGAACTTAGAGTGATTTGTTTACCACATTCTTTATTCTCTCTCAATAAAATTAAAGAGGAACATCAATAACCAATTGATGTCCTATTATTTTAAAATATAAAATAAAATACAGACTTACCTATATCATTGAGGTTCCTGTAGGTCTCCAGCATCACATCTTTGTAGAGATTCTTCTCAGAAGTGTCCAGCAAAGTCCACTCTTTCCATGTGAAGTCGATATGCACATCATCATAGTTGATGACATTCTAAAATATCACATACATGTGTGCAACCAAAAACATAATAGCGATTGTATACTAAATATATATTTCTGTAGAACCTTATTTTAAGATATGTTACTTTTATTCAGGATACAGAGAAAAGCATCTGATTAAATTTGCCAATACAAGGCAGACCAGTATTTCAAATTTCCTGCTTCACTGAAATGTCTGAGAGATACACTAGTGGTATAGACTGAAGATGGATGCCCAATGTTGCAGAAAAGGTTTGTTTGTCTGTCAGGCACTCAGGTATCTCTGTCATTTGTAAAGTCTAGGAAGTTGCCTGCAATGCACTGCCTGTTTACTTAGGTTGTAATAATTCCTTTTTTGGTCTTTGATGGAATTGAAGACTAGACAGTTATAGTTCCAGATTTTCTTTACTTTTTAAAATATGTATTAATAGAATTTAAGCAAAATACAATCCCAATGATCAGTTAATCACAGTAAAATCCATAGATGCAGAGAGGCTAAGTAACTAAGGGGAGTGTGTTGATAACTTCCTTGTACAAATTCAGCTTGTCTGAAGAAAAAAGATGGAGCTTGCCCCTAGCAAACAAAGGGGTCTAGAGGTCTGTACAGAAGGCTGGCTGAAATAGGAAGTGAAATGGGTGCAATGAGATAGAAGTATGATGGCTAAGGAGAGAGGGGATATAAGCAAAAAGAAACAGAAACTCGCACTTTTCCACTTGGAAACTAGTGAGATAAAGGTGGCTTTGGCTTACACCTTCTCTATGATTTCTCAGCGTTTTCCTCTATATCTTACTCCAAGTTTTCATTATTTTAGAGCAAATAAGAACTCCATTTACAGGGGAGATACATGGATCTCTCTGTGTATAAAATTGAGATTTTCTGGATGCAATGATGGCAGGTAGGGATATAACTACAAAAGATCAGGTGAGTAAGAATGGGGCAGAGGGGAAGAAGATGAGGAGAGATGTCTGCAATGGGGGAACTTTTAACAGGCTTTGTGGAAACAGTGCAATGACAATTTCCCAGAACCTGTAAGGGTGAGTCCTTAGTGAGGACTCTTAGTAATCAACAATAAAGAAGCTGAACAAGCCATCTTCTATAACCACATAAAGTGCCCAATATTGGATTGGGACACCAAGGCAGCCACAAAATTTTAGAACCACACTTGTCCTGCCTGCAAAACATTCTGGTACAATGGTAGATCAGAGATTCTGCAGTGTTCAACAAATGACTCCTTAAACTTGAAGGTCTAGCTCTGAGAGGAAAACCATGCCTGATAGCACCTGAACAGCCAAGGAATAAAAACTTGACTGGCTTAGAATACAAAATAAAATTGACCAAGAAATAAATCAATGAAAGGACTCATATGTATATTCTGCTATAATCACAAATTGTTCCTTAGTCCAATTGTCATCACAGATGCTTCTCTCAGCATCTGATAGGAGAAAAGAACATTAGCTTCAGGTCTAAGAATCCTGTGGAAGGAGGGGGTGAACATTACGGGATCGAGAGGGTTTGCAGAAAACAGGAGAACTTGGCCAACAGAATGAACTAAGCAAGGCTCATAGGGGTTTGCCTATGGGATTCCTACTAGAAGGTGATTCTTTTGACTGCGCTTGGGACACTTTTCCTTCTACTGAGTTACATTGGTCAGGCTTGTATCAGGGTTTGTGCCTTGATTTTCTTTACCTTGTCATGATGTTAGGTTGATATCCCTGGGAAGCCTTCTCTTTTCTGAAGGGAAACAGAGTAGCAGAGAATTTGGGGGAATGGAGACTGGAGACAGTGCTGGAATGAGTGGATATTGGGGAAGCTGGGTATTTACTCCAAGTGCATTTATCCTCATAAACTGCAATATCCCCAAAAGCTGAAATTTCCAAATTCTCTTCTGATACTCAAGACAATCTCTTGACTGTCATATTTTGTAAAATCCAGAAACTAATTAAGGATTTCAAACATACATGGATGGGAACAGAGTATATTCCCATTCATACTAAAAGGAAGATGTCTGTATTCCATCCCCCAAATCTCACGAAAGCATCCGTTACTCATGTACATGTCACACCAGCAACAATAACAGGTAAGGTGGGTCAGCAGCTCATGAAACTTTCAGTACCTACATTCCCAGACAGAGTACCCAACAACATTAGCTGTCACCCTCAAATCCATAACCCCATGAACAAATTGGATTAATATTCTCTGCTCAAGTGTAGGTCACCCAAATCAGAACAAGTAGGCAAACTGAGGCAAAGTCACCCTTCTTGACCAGAATTCATGCCAGCTATATGAAATACACATTGCTTCCTCTCCAGTGGATATTCTTCATTCTTTCAATGACCCCCAACATTATTTAGAATCCAAATCCCTCTTCATCTCTATGTTGTAGCCTCCAACTTTAGATGAATCCCTGTGCTCAAAGGATACACCAGCTCCCAGAATTCCATGTGTGCCAAGTAATCACAGAACTTTCACAGTCTCTCCATGCCCCCTCAACACTATCAACAGTTTCTGTAGGTGTCACCATAACCTTGCCTCCTGTGGCTGGCTACAGGTGTACCTGGCTGATGGGGTAAGTACTTCTGTGTATGTTTATCTTATTGACTGTTAAATGAAGTTCTGTTTGGCCAATGAAATAGCAAGTTAGACAGGACTAGGAGTCAAAGAGTATTATGGGAAATGTAATAGAGAAGTGGTGATCCAGGCCGGAAGTGACATAGAAGGACACTCATATTTAGCAAGGAGAAAGAGGAAGTGGCCCCTTTTCCCCTTCGCATCCTCCAGTGGCAGGATGTGAGCCAGTGGCAAGAGAGGGCAATAGTGAAAGGCATCCTCGATAAGTCTTATAAAATATATATAGAGATTTATGATATGATTGAGCTAACAAATAAGAATCCTAGTTATTAGCCAAGCAGCATTTGAAACTAATACAAGTAATTCTGTGTATTAATCAGGTGGGCAGCTGGCGTAAAGCACACACATGTTGGTGGGGCTCTGTAACCTTTGGTGGAAAGATTTATCATAAGAGAATGGTGTCTGTGAGCGCGATGACCCCATGTCCCAAGGTTCCCAGAGAAAGAGGGAAACCTGCTGCCACAGCCTGCCCTGTCAGGCCACTGAGAGACAATGGAGTAACTTCCATATGCTTGCACTGTCCAGGCGCTTCTGGAGTTTAGACACGGTACTCCTAAGATGATAAAGACAGATCCAGATAAAGAAAAACCTCTAAAGTTTTATATTGCATTTAAAAATATATGTAGGCTTATGAGAGAAAAATTAACAGCAGCGAATAGAGTAGCCAGTTGTAGTGGTGCACGCCTGTAGGATTTGCTGAAGGAAGCAGAGGCAGGCAGATTTCCACCGAGAACCCCTTTCTTGAAAAAAAAGAAACAAAAGAAAGTAAAAATAAAGCAATAAAAAAGCCAAATAAAGATGTAAAATACACAGAGAATCTGGGTACTATATACCATATTGTTGCCTTTAAATTGTTTGATTGCTAAGGAAACACTTAATGCTCCTAAAATACATTTGATTATAAATGCTGCTAAATTAATCCAACTTATAAATTTTAAAACTGTTTTGACTTCAAAATTTAAGTCTAAGCACATGCTACTTGGAAAAAAGTATTTCTGTTTGTGTTTCCACAGAAAAGAAAAAGGTATGGATTCCTTCAAGACTAAAATGGTTTGATCAAGCGACACCACTGAAGCTGAGATGATATAGCCATACAGACTACAAAAACAAGGACTTGGTTAGGTTTCTATGTTTCATCATGGTCCTAATTGTATGAACATTGTCTCCAGTCAGCAGGAAGCAGTGTAGAAGGAAGGACGCCCAAATAACCAAATATTGTTTATAAATGTTTGTTTTCATTTAAATGGGGTTGGTTATAAATGATAATGAGCATCATCAATTTTTTTAAAGAAAGAAAAGCGAGAACAGGATATAGGAATGAATATATGTCTCCTCTTGTTTAGGTGTTGTGCTTATACAGATATTTTAAAATGATATGACTAATTAAATACAGGTTATATAGTTACCTATAATAGTCAGAATTTATAATTAGGTCAGTTAGGTTTTCTAGATATACAGAGATGTATTTAAGATGGATAGGTATTCTTCAAATCTTTCAAAGACCTAGAGAAATATGGCATTTAAATGGTTTAGGGTTTTTCTTGGCAGTGAGACACCACTGCTCATGGCACACCAATTACGTTAGAAAGGAGAATGGATATCGAAGAAACTCATTATGGCGTTTGCTTCCAACATAGCAAGATTAGCCATTTGGGCAAGAATCAGATCTTGTCTGTACTGTTTTTTGCTGTATAAACTGGACATGTGGGACCCACAAGAAAGTGACTGCTGAACTTACAAAACAAGACAGTACTGAAGGGTTCCTGTTGAAATGGAGAAGTGTGCCAGACACACTGTGGCCTATAGGCTGAAGATGGATGCCCGAACGTTACAGAGGAACTGAGGGTGACTGTCCAGATAGCCAGATGTCTCTGTCAATTTTAGACTTTATATGTTTTCCTTCTGTGTTCTTTGAAAGTGTTGAAGACAGATAGTTATGGCTATAGTTTTCTTCAGTTATTATAAAAGATAAGTTATCTTTCTTTTTATTTAGACTGAAAAGGGGAGATGATGGGGGAAGTACTTCTGTATATGTTTATCTTATTGACTGTTAAATAAAGTTCTGTTTGACCAATGATACGGCAAGTTAGACAGGACTAGGAGTCAAAGAGGATTATGGGAAATGTAATAGAGAAGTGGTGATCTATGCCAGAAGTGACATAGCAAGAAGACTCATATTTAGCAAGGAGAAACAGGAAGTGTCCCCATTTCCCCTTCACATCCTCCAGTGGCAGGTTGTGAGACAGTGGCAAGAGAGGGCACCAGTGAAAGGCATCCTCTATAAGATAAGTCTTATAAAATATATAGATTTATGATAATTGAGACTGAGCTAAAAGATGAGTATCCTAGTAATTAGCCAAGTAGCATTTAACCTAATACAAGTCTCTCTGTGTATTAATTTGGGCCCTAACTCGGGAAGGCGGCTGGCATAAAGCACACAAGTGGCAGTGGGGCTTGGCGGAAAGATTTATCATAACACCTGGCCATGTACCCTAGGGCATGAACAGGGTAACGAGGTTCTAATTTAGGAGTTGGCGACACATGTTGAAAAGGCCCTCTGTATTCTCTGCTACTTCAGCTTACTATGCTTTCTTGCCACTTGGGTAGGGAGCACTGTAAGTCAGGAATTTACCTGAATATATATATATCCTAACCATTACCTGATAACGTATTGGTAATTCACCGATAAGTTTCTCTCATCTCTTCCCTTTTTACAGCCTAAAACTTATGCACTACTCCCTTCTGGAAGAAAGACCACACATAGACCAAGATTTCAAGCTGAAACACTGGGGTAAGAACCACTGTTCAATCATGGGCCACACAGATCAGAAGATCATAGAGCAAATAGAAGTCAAGAAAAAACACCCTTCCATCAAAGGAAAAGTGAGAAATCAGCACCTATACCCACAATCACCTCAAATCAAGACAACCAGACACCAGCATAAAAACACAACCAAAACCCATCACACCAATAGGTCACTACCAGTTTCTGGATATCCTACTACAGCAAGACATGCATATTCCAACACTGTTGAAGCACAATGAAGACCAACTTTAAAAAGATGACAGAAGTCCTTAGAGGTGAAGTAAATTAATCCCTTAAAGAATTCAGGGAAAGTATAATTGAAATATTGGAGAAAATTAATAAATCACTTAAGGAAAGTCAAAAAACAAAGTAATTAACAGTTGATGGATTGGATGAATCTGTTTGAGAACTGAAAATCAAAATAGAAGCATTAAAAAATGACAGTGGAAGGAATTCTGGAAATGAAAATCTATGTATCCAACAGCTCCTATAGAGCCAAACTTCACTAAAAGTATACAAGGCATGAAACAGAGAGTTTCAGGCTTTGCAGGTATGATTTATTAAATGGATATCCAGAACATCTGCAACACTAAGAAAACATGAAATATAAGAATGATAGGAATAGAATGAGAATAAACTCAGGTCAAACTCTCAGAAAATACTTTGAAAAATTCATAGTCAATATTTCCTAAATTAAAGAAGCATATAGGAGAACACAGCTAACAGAACCATAGAGGCTTAAAGGTGTCTGCACCATGTTTGATGGGAATGTCCTTCTGTATATATGCTTCTATTATTGAGTGATGAATGAAACACTGTTTGACCAAAGAGGGAGGAAGATATGCAGGACTACCAGAGGAGGAGAATTTTGGAAATCATGGGCAGAGAGAGCCCACCTGAGACAGATGTGATGTAGCTGCAAAGAATCAACAGGTCTGGTCATTATCCAGTATTCCAAGGCCATGTGGAAATACATAGATTTATCAAAATGGCTTAATAATTAAGACAGAGGAGGCCAATATGAAGCCCTAGTGATCAGCCAACAGTTTAACAATTAATATAGCATATGTGTGCTTGTTTAGTGCTGAGAAGGCTGGCAGCACCTGGTGGGACAAGAAAATCCAGTAGCACATGCCTTCTGTTATTGTTGCATACCTTGATGAATTTATGTAACTACTGACAGGAGATGTGTGTGAGTGTCTCTGACTCTCTTGCCTGCCCTTGGATTACTTTTCCTCCTTGTAGTTTGCCTCATCCAGCTTTGATAAGAGGGTTTGTGTATTGTCAAGTTGCGATCCATTATGCAGAGTTTTGTTGATATCTTTGAATATGTTATCTGCTCGGAAGGTAAATAGAGGAGCACCTGGTGGAGAGTGGGGCAGTTGAGCGGACTGAGATGAGTGGAGATAGGGGGAAATGCAGATGGGATGTATTTTATTAGAGAAGAATAAATTTAAGAAATAAAGGAATATGGGCACAGTGAGTGAAGTTTGAACGAAGGTACTAAAACTCATCAGGGCAAACAACATACTCCTGGAGCTCTACCATACACAGGTGGGGTATCATTCTCAAAAGGCTTAGATAGATCTATCCCTAAAAATTGTCATACATGTCTCTCCTTTGCTATTTACACTCCTGTGTTCAGCTTTCCATGTAAGATGTCCCATAGTTTGGGTATCTCAACATCCTATTGTCTCAAAATTCAACAATGGCCTCATCTTGAAAACTTCATGCAATGAACTAGCACCATATCTTCACTTGTTTTCTAACGCTGCCAGATTCCAACAGTGTTGAACTGAAACCACAAAGGAAAAATCTATGACCTATACATTTTACAACTTTCTTCTTTCCAGAATCAGTACAACATGGTTTATACAACAAATTTTGATTCTAAGCTGTGATGGACTCTACAGCAACTGGGCCAGACTTACAGCAGGTTCTCTATCAAGCTCCTTCCTCAGATTAGGAATCAAGTGGCCTATTCCTTCCATAAATTGAAGGCTTACTCAGGTGAAGTCTCACCATTAAGGAACCTTCTTAATTAAGTGATATCTCAAATACCAATGAGCCATGATACCAGAAATATAAAACCTTTTGAGTATGGATTTGTGCTTTACCAGAAGTTTCTATTTTCTTTTCATTTTTGAGGCATTGTTTCTCTGTGGCTTTGGAGCCTGTCCTGGAACTAGCTCTTGGAGACCAGGGTGGTCTCAAAGTCACAGAGGTCTGCCTGACTCTGCCACTTGAGTGCTGGAATTAAAGGCATGCAACACCAATGCACGGATTGCTTTCCCAGATGTAAGCAGCAATTTTCTGAGGATTAAAAGGGCAGAACTGTGAAACTCATGTAGAGTAAGTCATAGTGCAGAAATCTTCTGACCCATTTTTTACCTTATTGATTCAGAATCCCATTAGAATCTAAGCAGGATCTGACCTATGAATTTTTTCCCAAAGAGAAACAGAGATATAGAGACTAAAATATGTATACAGTGAGACATACACAGAGAGAAAGATACAGAGAGAGAGACAGAGACAGAGAGACAGAGACAGAGACAGAAATCCCTAAGTACCCATGGAAATATAACATACCATGTCACCAAAACTGTCATATGTCTTTATACCAATACTTAAGTGTGGTTTGCCCTGACAAGATCACACTTTCTCAAAATTCATTCTTTCTAGTAATATCTGAACTAAATCTACAATAAATACCTCTTTTTGCTGATGTGTTTTCACATGAGACAGACCAGGTGATCTCTGTAAGTTTCTAGGCCTAGCATACATACTACATAATGAGTTCCAGGCCAGTCAGAGTAAGAAAGAGTTTGTGTCTCAAAACAGACTCACTCCAAAAGTTTCTACTTAATAAACATTAGAACTGTGAAAATGGTTTAACAGATAAAGTACTCACCTTACCACTATCCCTTCATTTTGCATTCTAAAGACGATTGCTACTGTTCATACCTATAATCCAATGCTTTTGATGGCAGAAAAAAATGCAGACAAAGGAAATCCTTTCAAGGATCATTACATGGAATGGCAACCTAGGGACCCTGTCTCAAATATGCTAAGTGTGAAAAACAAACACCCAAAATCATTCTCTGATATTTACAACCAAACCATGACACACATCCACAACTTCCACACAAAAAGAATTACATACATAAAAACAGACACAAGAAAATAAATAATAAAATTATAATAGTATGGTTTAGCACACACCCTGTGTTCTGTGAATTTGCAGCCAACCTCATCCTCATCATGTGTTCAAGGACAGCCAAAGATATGTAGAGAAACCCTGCCTCTACATAAAATTCTAACTCAGATTATCATTGACTCATTCTGAAATACTTTTCCAAAATACATTGAAGTGCTCCAGCTAAATCTCACCAGAGGTCCTGAGTTACAAAACAATATGTCTTAGGTCATTTTTGGTGTCTACCAATGGTTGGTGTCAAATTATTTTCAGATATGAATATGGCTGAGTATGGTAGCAGAGATAGGCAGATCTCCTTGAATTTTAGCCAATTTGGACTATATATTAAATTTGATAGGACATTTCTCAATTGCACAAACACAAAAACGCAGATACACATACACACATTCACGAATATAGTTGAATATAATTTTGCTCTGTTGCTTGACAGAAGATCTCATAAGAAAACTCTACCTAGCCTGGTGGTGGTAGAGCAAGCCTTTTTTCCCAGCATAAAAGGCAGAGGCAGGTGGATCTCTTTGAGTTCGAGACTAGCCTGCTCTACAAGAGCTAGTTCCATGACAGCCTCCAAAGCCACAGAGAAACCGTGTCTCAAAGAAAATCTCTAGCTAGCCTAAAACTCATACTGTACACTTTAATGAATACTAAATATTGAATATTTTAAAACACATTCTAGTAAACATGTCATTCTATGCCATTAGCTCAATATTCAAAGCATGGCAGTTTTCTATACAAGAGGGATCTTCCAAAAATTGTTTACATATTTCCTTAAATGTCAAGGAAACTGAAAGTGGGAGAAATTTTGCATTGTTTTTTTTCCTACGTGGTTTTTCCACTATTATATTATTCTATGAAATCAGTGTCAATATTTTCTTGAACACTTTTCTAATTTAGATTTAGCTAGTTATCTTTAAATTGAGGTATTTGCACATTTTGTTTTGATACTATGCCTTCAAATATGGAAGCTGAAATAAAGCCTATTAAAATAATTTTACAGCTACCAGTAACCGAGTTGATTTTTTGAGAATGTTTTTGTTAATAGTTATAAATCTTACAAATATGGTGTTGAAAATTTTGTAATATGACTTCTTTTTAATTTTACATGTGTCAAAAAATAAAAGGTGGCATTTCATACATAATCACACATTGAGTTAAAAAGCTGTTATTATATGATACATGAAATGAAAATGACTATAATTGAATACTAGATTTTGTATTAATAACACATGATGAGCAAGTACACAAGCCTATGTAAAATATGATCTTCTCAAAAGGAAATTTGTCAGGGTTTCTCATATTTCCTCTATAAAGTGTATTGAATCATGTATGGACTTAGGTTTTCTAGAGCTGTGAAGAGACACAATGTACATGGCTAATCTTTTAAAGGAAAACATTTAATTGGGTGGCTTATATTTTCAGAAGATTTATCAAGTATCATAATGGTGTAAAATGGTAGAATGCAGGCAGACATGCTGCTGTAAAGGGAGCTGGGCATTGTACATCTTAAGAAATGGCAATGGGATGTGGTCTGTGACACTTTCCATGGCTTGAGCATATATAAAATCTCAATGTACACCTCCACATTGACACAACTGCACCACCAATTCCATATCTACAGCAACAAAACCACACATCATAAGAATGCCATTTCCTATGTGCTTATTTGTGACAATTACAGACTACCACAGGTATAACATATTAAGGTTCACAAGGAAGTATGATATGTCCTTTTGTGACAGTAATGAACCCATCCTAATGAGAAAGGCTAAAAGTATAAGTTTGTTTTCACACCAGAATTTAGTAGACCATGAAATATCTGGTGGGGCACACCTAAGGCCCCAAAATAAATTACATGAAGTATTCAGCTGCATTTATCCCAATATGGGAATAATTAAAAGGTTCATTATCCTCAAATTGAACAGAGAACCTAGTGAGGAACTTCTTTAATGCCAATTAGATTTTTGAGATGTATGTTTTAACAACTTTACTTCCAATAACTTCTACATGTTAAACATTTATGTTTCCCATTTTTTCATGTGCCTAAACATAAGCCATACCATCATTAATTCCAAAGAATTCTGGTATACATTTGTTATTAATAATGAAACATATATAAGGAACAGAAGCCTAATTGTAATGAGAATAGTAAATGAATGGTTTTTAGACATGTAAACCCAGGTAGTCAGTACCACTACTACATCCAAAAGTGTTCCTGGAAAGTAGAAACCAGTGACATCACTCACATATAAGCAGACACAATCCTAGTACCCCATGACAACAGTGGTCTTTACATTCCTTTGTTGGAAATTTTTATGTTTTTGTAAAGACAAGACAAACCTTTCCTCAACATACCTTTGCAGAGTTATATTTTTGGCAAGTTGCATTTATCCAATGAAAAACATGTTAGTCTCATGAATTGGTTTAGATTGAATGGTAATGCTGTTTAATGAACTATTTTCTATTTTAATTAAGAAATATTTATTGTTTGTATATAAACTTTATGATTTTTGATGGTTACTGTATGTCCCCTGTGAAAACCAAAGAAAATATCATCACTGATGTAACTCATATCTTTGTTTATATTCTGAGTTCTACATATCTCTAAAGTATACAGTTTTAATTAAGCAGAATCTTTTTATCTAATATCTTCCAATGCTTTTTCCTTTTCAGTAGCATTTTAAAACATAGGTAATAATCTATTATTTAATCTATTCTCTGGCTGACTTAATTATCCTTTCTTTTTATTATGCATTTCTTCTAAGGAAACTCATAATGTGCTCATATAATTAATGTTCATCAAGTAAAAAATCTGAAATCAGATATGGGGGTAAGAACCTGAAAGATCAGGGAACCAGTTCTACAGCCATCAGTGACTCCTACCACTTCCATCACCTCAATCTATAAATGAGCAAGGTCCTCTCTCAGCCCCACCTTACTTCTTCCTGTCTTCAGTCTCTCCATGGTCCATCTTTATTGTTTCCATAATCAATAAATATAGGTGATTCTTCCATGATTTGATGGACCCTACCAAGCTGGGATCAAGTTTGCTACTGTTTTTGTATAATGTTTCTCCTGAGACAAAGATTTACTTTGCATACTCCTTCCATAACTTAAGGGCTTAGATGGATAGAGTCTTACAGTTGGGCTACCTTCCTAGGCTTTAAATGCAGGTCAGATAATTTTCTTTTATGTTGTTAAAAACCTTGAAATTTGCTGTCTCTTTTCCATCACTTGACTGCCATCTGATAATACTTAATGCTATTTTTGTTAACCAGAGACTTTCCATTCATTCCTACTTTTTGTCCTTTTAACTGTAAACTTGAAGTAGTGACAGTAATAATCATCTAACAGAAGAAATACTTTGTCTAATACATTAGCCAATTACTCTTAAACTCAGCCTTACTCACTTTTGAGGACATGTAAGGATTAAGAATGATTCAGGGCCAAAATATTACACAAATGAATTCTAGCTAAATTTTTTTTCATAAATTATTCTAAGAACCTATGCTTAATTACTATGCCAACATCACCTAATACAGTAAAAAAGGATTGAAGCCAGGCTTGGACTGGAGGGCCAGAGCAAGGCAAAGATATGACTGTTTTACTGAGCCAATCAGAAGTTTTATATCTGTATCAGAAACATACAATGGTGCTAATATCCAGGATCAATACTGCTGTAGTTTTGAGGATAACATGAAAATTGCAAGTCATACAAGGTATATGAGATTAATGTCTAAAAACAATTGTCTTGTTCAGTTTACATACTACCTTGACTACTGAATTATAATATAGAGAAATACAAATTGGCCTGAATGCTTCACTGTCTGATATATTCCATCAGTTTATCAGGAACTCGAAGGTACAATGTGCCCCAGGAGCCATGGGCTTTAACCTGAATTCCTGTGACACATGGCTCTCAAGGCAGGTAGTTCAAACTGACTCTATGGTACCAGGCAAGCCTTTTACCCACAAAATCCTGACCATGACCTCCAGTGTCTGCTATTACTCTAAGCATTCCCATATTGGATGTCCTACAACAGACAATTATGCACTATGGAGAACTTTCATGGCTTTTGCCACCTGAATTCTCAATATCTTCAATAATCTTCTAAAAGTCAGCATTCACATGGCCATTATAGCAAAAAAAAAGTCACCCTTGAAGTACCATTTTTGTTCCAACATACTTCTCTTTTCCTGTGATTAAATTTTCTAAGTAAAAGCTACTCTAGGAATGAATGGATTTGATTGTTATACCTAGGCCAGTGTCTGTCATTGTGGGAGCTTAGGAGAGAAACTCAAGTTAGTCAATGAAGGTAAACATGTGGAACCATGGTTTCATGGTTTTCTATTTAGCTTCCTCACTGACTTGTGCTCACCTAGCTATCTTAAGCATGACAACTCCACTTGTTCAGAGCCATTGCCAAATCAGTGGAAGTCATATTCCCACATCAATAATCAGTCAACACAATCATTTTCAGTCAGAAACCAGACATTCTGATCTAAGCAAACACTCAATTGATGTTTCCTCAGATGATGATCCTAGGATTTGTCATTTGATACCAGACACTAATTAGGAGAGAGACAATAATATATTAGAAGATTTTAAAATCCAAAGACAATGTATTAATCATGTCAATCACTTAAGCACCAAAGACTCAACATAAAGATAGAAACAACTGGAAAATCACAGATATGCCCGTAGTCAAGAAAATGTGAAGAGGCAAGCAACTAAGACAAAATGAAAAAAACTAATACTGTCTCTCCATAGCAAACTCTCCCAAAAACAAAACTTTGAGGAACTGATAACATAAGAAAATTTATGAAGACAATTGGTAAAACTCCATCATTTTTAAGAAAATGATTATAACTAGGTTACCATTATACATTACAGAAAATCAATACACAGATTCACATAAAATGTGGTCTATACTTGTGACACAGATGCAACAATCAAAAATATGTAGAATATTTTTGAAAGAATGAACACGTTTTTGAGAAAAAGCCAAGAAATAAGGAAGGAAAAATATTGTCAACTTTTAATCAAAAGACCAAAGATAACATAGAAAAGGAAAAGGGTGATCTTGAACAATGTTACCCATCTCCCTATAGTTCTATGTGTAAAAAATTAAATAAAAACAGACTTCACAACTTTCACAAAATTACCTCAATGTGACTCTTGAACTTTTGTTTCAGAGCCTTGAGATACAGATAAAAACTGATAAAAAAAATAAAACTGAAGCACAATGTTCTAGAGTTTTTACCAGAAGAGAAGTGATCTCTTGCTATGGATACTCAGCTGCTTATACTTCAGTTTGTTTCAGGTAAATACAGCCCCACTGATGCTCTATCACAAAACAACAAAAAATAATTCAAAAGACATTTAAACCAATGGAATCAAGTTGAAAACCAATACATGGATGAACATACCTATGAATACCTGATTTTTGACAATGAAGCTAAAATCATATAATTGAAAAAAAAGCATCTTTAACAAATTTTGCTGGCATACTGGATGCTGAAATGTAGAAGATTGCAGATAGATCAGTATCTACCTCCAGGCACAAAACTTAACACCAAATGGCTCAAAGACCTCGACATAAATCCAGCCACACTGAAACTCTTAGAAGAGAAAGTAGGAGGTACCCTTGAATAATCGGTAGAGGAACCCTTCCTGAACATAGCACCACCAACACATTCACTGAAATCGACAGTTAATAAATGGTACCTCCAGAAACTGAGAAGCTTCTGTAAGGCAAAGGACAGAGTCAAAAAGACAAAATGGAAGCCCAAAGAATGGCAAAAATATGCACCAACCCCACATCTGAAAGAGGCCTGGTTTCCAAAATATACAAAGAATTCAAGAGGTTCATCACCAGCAAACCAAAAAAATCCACTTAAAAATGGGGTACAGAATTAAATAGATACTTCTCAATAGAGAAATCTAGAATGACCAAAAGACACTTGAGACATTGCTCAACATACTTAGCCATGAGAGAAATGCTAATAAAAAACTCTGAGATACCATCTTTCCCCTGTCAGAATGTCTAAAATAAAAACCAACAATGACAGGTTATGCTGGAGAGGATGTGGAGAAAGGGGAACATTCCTCTACTGCTGGTGGAAGTACAAACACATAAAGCCACTTTGGAAATCAATATGGCAGTTCCTCAGGAAAATAGGAATCAGTTTATCTCAAGATCCAACATTTCCACTCCTAGGCATACCTCCCAAAAAAGAGCATTCATACAACAAAGACATATTTTCAACTATGTTCAAAGCAGCATTATTTGTAAAAGGAAGAACCTGGAAGCAACTTAGATGACTCTCAACTGAGTAATGTTGTACATTTACAAAATGGAGTACTACTCAGCAGACAAAAAACAATGGAATCTTGAAACTCACAGGCAAATGGATGGAACTAAAAGAAACCATCCTGAGTGTAGTAACCCTGTCCCAAAAGACAAATGTTCTTTGTACTCACTCATATAGTGATTTTAGATATGGATCAGGGGATGGCCACCCAACAATCCACACCACAAGAGAAATTAGGGAACAAGGAGGAACCAAAGAGAGACATACATCATCCTCAAGAGAATGTAAAGGGGACAGGATCTCTTAAACTCATTACAAGGAAGGGGAGAGGGTAGAGGGAGCAATAGTGAAAGGCTACCTTAAATGTCCTTTTCAGATAATGAATTTGATGACTACCTTATATGCCATCTAGAATCTTCATCCAGTACCTAATGGAAGTAGATACAGATACCCACAGCTAAACACTGAGCCAAACTCCTGGAATCTAGTTGCAGATACATAAGAGTGAAGAGCAAATGGGTAAAGACCCGGCTAGAGAAACCCACAAAAACAGTTGACCTGAACAAGGGGGAGCCCATGGACCTCAAAATGATAGTTAGGAAACCAGCATAGTACTGATCCAGACTCCCTGAATGTGGTTGTCAGCTAGGAGGTCTGGGCAATTTATGTGGCCTCTGATAGTAGATTAGTATATATCCCTAAAATATGAATGGATTTGGAAACCCACTCCACATAAAGGACACTATCTCAGTGTATACAAATGGGAGAGGGCCTAGGTCCTGCTCCAAATAATATGAAAGACTTTGAAGATTTCCCATGGAAGGGCTCACCCTCCCTGGGGAACAGAAAGAGAGAAGAGGTGGTTAGTGGGGAACAGGGAAGGGGGGAATATCATTACATGTTAAATAAGCTTGTGTCTAATTTAAATTAAAAAATAAATAAATGCTCTGTGAATCAAAAAAGGAAAAAAGAAAAGAAAACAAAAAAATAGTTTTAAATATTATTCCATGGATTATGGCAGAAAACATGGGTTCTGCCCTTTCTACTTGTGCAACACCATGCACACTTGAGATATCTCTGCACATGAAGGACTCCTTATCTTCTCTGTAACTAGACTTCACTGAATTCATCGCTGTTGTTAGTTGCAGCAACAAGTTGCAATGATTCTAATCATGTATTGGTGAAAGATGATCCACTTCACTATTTTTCTACAAGTTCCTAAACTATTTGCTTTATTTATAAGACAAACCTGAAAGTGGAATGCAATAATCAGAACTTCTAAAAACCAGACCTTCAGTTTTCTAATCTGTCTTCCAACTTCAAACAAAAGCAGTGCCTATATGTGAACACTTGGCAGTGATACTGCAAGAATTATATCCTCATGTGCCAGTGCTGCAGTGTCTCCCATTACCCAGTAAATCCATACTGGGGGGCACAGAGGACAAAGGGCGCTGCCCAGGTCACCACTCAGATCAACAAAACTTCAGTCTGGTTCATGTTCCATCTGCATCCGACAGAACTGAAACCTCACTGGGTGGTGGTGGTAATACATTCCTTTAATCTCTGTCTTGAAAACCAAACAAACAGACAAACAATAACTACATAAGTGAATAAATAAATGAAATGATAGCTCAAGAGACCGGCTCTGAACGTCATACACTCACAATTGTATAGCTATGGTCTTTCGTACAACTCATTTCAGCAAATGCAGAAGAGAACTATGCAAAGTACCCACAAAATACTTGCCACTGGTTATCCTGAGAGGTAACTCCCCCCAGAACCTCACATTTCCTATGGCCACCCAGCTAGGACTCATCTTAGCAGCTTCCATACTGGGTGATGTGATCAAATGACTTAGACAGCACAGACCTTACAACTCTGCACTTCCAGCATAGTAGACAGAGGCCTAATCTACAAAGCTTGTATTTTGCTAGACATCCTTCCTCTCTCATAGTGCATATCCCGTTCCTCATCCAAAGCACAGGGACGTTTGTGTGCACAGTCCATTACACACTCAATGTCCACTGCAACAAACCCACTGCCTCAGAGCTGGGAAACCCTGAAAACAAGCACAAGTCATTTTCACACAGTAAATGTGGCTACTGTGTAACTGGGATAAAGAAAAACAGGCCACAGTTTAGAAAGCAATGGGGTAATGTTAGGGCTTGTAAGCAGAAAAGACAAGGTGAACATGATGCATTTATAATCTCAAAAATTATTTTTAAAACTTGAAACAGGCTTTATGGCCAAGTGCTCCCAAGACTTAGAGAATTTTATGAGAGCATATTAAAATTTCTCATACAATTCATCTAAAGATGAAGACCATAAACCAGAAAAATATCAGTCCTTAGAAGTTGATAGTAGCAGTTAAGTAAAATACAATCACACAGCAAGGATATTCTTAAAATAATTTCTTTCAACAAGGATATTCCTAAAATAACTACTGAAGTAGACCATTGACTTGAAACCACAGCTCATTCTTCATCAACAGTGTCTTGAGGTGAATAAGTTATTTAATCATAGCAAAAGTGAAGCATGTTGGGAGTCTCTTATGTACATCATTGACATGAAGCAACAGGTCATTCTTCAGGGACAGGGTCCTGAGATGAAGGTCATAGGGGATATGATAAATAGGACAAGTAGAATGTGGAAAAGATTAATGCTAGGTGTTGTAGAGCACATGCCACAGAATATCTAAGCTTTTTAAGAAGAATAGCATCCTGTACACTACACAAATGGGGTGGGAGGATGTAAGAATATGGGAGAACCATATGAAGTTATCAAAAACTATCATATAATGGGAGAAATTCAGGAGGGACTTGTCAAAAAATGTCACACAGGGAAACACAATATCTCAAGAATATTACTGACTTAAGTCACAGTGGCATTAGGACAGACAATAGCTCCCCATATGGTGGGAAGCATTTTGTTCTCAGGATTTGAAGCAATCCTTCAAAAAGTTCATGGCCCAGACCATTATCAGCTTTCCCAAACATATTGCAGATTTTAGAGAATGAGCTCGGTTTTACTGTCAATATATAAGACCCCAATGAATACTCCCAAGCCCTACACCTCAGGCTGTAATTAAGTCCTCCATGCCTGAGGACTGAAATGAAAGCCTTGAATGATGAGGTGAGTTCTTAACACAACTGTGTTTTATTTCTTATAATTGTCACCTGCTGTCACATTGCCCATATGCCAAAATGTTTTTTTTTCTCAAGAAAAAAAAAATTTATGACACCAGGATTTATGGTTTTTTGTGACCCTGTAATGCTTCCTAATCCAGCTTGTTTGAGGCCTGTTCTTTGATAAGGGATGGGCTTGGTGGTTTGTAGTAAATTAGGGGTAGATTCTTTGTAATGGTTTAGAGCCAAATGTTTGTACAATCCTGATGAACAAATGTGTATCCTAGCATGCACACAAGGCTGGTTAGCATATACTTATTTTTGAATGTTTCAGAGGCAGTCCTCCCACAGCTCAATTCTATTTTGGGAGACATTCTATTCCCTAAGCATTGGTAAAACCTATAACCAGTTCCCTGCTCACAATGCTCTGATTAATTAAGCCAGCAAAGCAAAGTTAATGAGAGACCTTCCCCTATGTCAAATTATTTACATGGGCCTAAGGAGATTTCCCAAGATAGGGAATCTAGCCTCACTCTCCCCCACAGATACAGTGAGGACTCACCACAATGTCTGCCACACCTCCCCATCTGCAGAGAGCATCCCCTGGCTCACCATTTTGTGGTTTCCCAGATCACTGAAGTTCTCAGCTCAGCTCCCTGTAGCGGCAACTGCACCACAGCAAACAAAACCGCTGTCTCCTCTTCAAAGTCAAGCCTGGTGAGCAGAAGAGCCCGGAACCTCTTCTGACTGGCAGGTATCCAGGAGGACCTGATTGGATAGTGAGGCTTGAGTGACAAGAACACCTCCCATACGGTGCTTAAAGACACAGTATTGTGGTTCCTGGCCATGCCTCCCACACAACAAAAAATCCTTTCTCTAGATCTGCAACAATATTCATTTCAATAGCACTGGCCCCAGGCTAATTTGCAGACCCTGAAACTTTCCTGGTCTCCATAGGAACTTCCCGTTGTCCTCCAGGATATAACTCAAAAGTTTCTACACACCAAAGAACCTCTCTGACGATGCAGCAAACCAAATGGTACCAAATCAAAATGAATTAGGAAAAGCTCACGTGGGAGACACAGCACGGGGATGGAGCCGATCGCTCCACAGCCTCCCTTTCCTCATTACACTGCCGCCTCCATCCCCTGCTCTCCCTTCATCTCCTGCCCTCCATCCCCTCCCTCCCGTGTCTTCTACCCCCTTAAAAAATCACAAAATCCTACCTGTGTCCTAAGTCTTCTAAAATTCCGGAAAGGAAGTCCAGAGGCAGGTGGGTGGAAGGTTGGTTGCTTGGGAGCGCAGAGCATTCTGGGAAATGTTGTCCGGAGAGCTCTCTGCAGGAAGCAGGAAAACTTTTCTAGGAACTGCTGACTCCCCAGTCTGGATTTGCAAGTGAATGAGCAAGTGAATCAGTGAATCAGTGACTCAGAGAGCTGAGCCAACCAGGGAATTGACTGCAGGCAGCAGCCAGGTGACTGCAGTCAAGTCAGTGATGCAGTTTAGGAAGGGCAAGCTGGCCAGCAGGGTGGGGCAAGAATGGTGATGAATGGGGGTGTTCATTCATGAGCTCGCCCGCACCTGCATGCTTGCTCCCGCCAGGGAGTCCATGAATAAGAAATCGAAGGAACCAACGAATGAATAAATTAATAAACAGATGAATGGATGATTTGTGTGCAGCCTCCGTGGCTGCAGCAGTGGGCAGGCACTGGGGCAAGCCAGGAGGGACTCAGGGAGGGAGCCCAGAAAGGGCAAGGGATGGGCTTTGGTCTCTAGGGGTGTTGGGGTGGTTATTGAGTTAAATAGCTGTTATTGTATGTTACATAATAAAGAATGGTCATAATAGAATACTAGGTTTTCTATTAATAACACATGATGAGCAATTTCACAACCCATTGTATAATACTATCTTGTATAATGGAAATTAGTCATGGTTTCTCAATTTTTTCTCTCTAAAGGGTCATGAATCATGTATTGACAAAGATTTGTTTCTATTGCTGTGAAGAGACAACATGTACATGGCTAATATTTTATTTTATTTTTGAGATAGGTTTTTGCTGGGGCTTTGTAGGCGGTCCTGGAACTAGCTCTTGTAGACCATACTGGTCTCAAACGCAAAGAGATCCAACTGCCTCTGCATCCTGGGTGCTTATATTAAAGGCATGCACCACTACACTCTGATTATGGCTAATTTTTTTAAAGGAAAAATATTTAATTGGGTGGCTTACATTTTTAAAGGTTTTATTAAGTATCTTCATGTTGCAACATGGTAGAATGCAGGCAGACATGGTGCTATGGATGGACCTGGGCATTTCATAGCTTGACCACTGGCAATGGGAAATGGTCTGGAACAATGTTCATGGCTTCAGCATATATAAGATCTCAGTATGCACACCCCCAGTGACACACTTGCTTCAATAAGTCCATACCTACAGCAACAAACCAACCTCATAACAGTGCCATTCCCTGTGAGCTCATGGGGGCAATTACATTCAGACTAGCACAGGTACTATGCATTAAGGTTCAAAAGGAAGTATGATATGTACTTTTGTGTGAGTAAACAATAAACCCATCCTACTGTGAAATACTAAATTTTAAGTTTGTTTTCACATCAAAGTTTATTAGTCTATGAATTTTTTCCTGGGGCACTCCTAAGGCCCCAGAATAAATTACATGAAGTATTAAGCTTTCATTTCACACAATTTGGGAATAACAAACACATTGTCTATTATCATCAGATTGGACAGAGAGACTAGTGAGGAAATTTTTTAACACCAGTTATAATTTTTGAGAAGCCTGTTTTAATAACTTTGCTTCCAATCACATGCACATGTTGAACTATTATTTCTCCTGATTTTTCATGAGCCTAAAGATAAGCCATACCATCACTAATTCTAAGGAATGCTACTATATTTCTGATATTAGTTGTCAATCATATATGGGAATCAGAACACTGATTGTAATGAGCACAGTTAAATAAATATCTTTCATATATGTAAATTTAGCTTAGTCAGTACTACTACTAAACCCAAAATTGTCCCCAAAGCAGAATACCCAGTGAGACACATGCTCTGGACTAGCAGAAACAGTCCCCAAAGTCCAGGAAACCAGTGATCTTTGCATTCCTTAATTGGAGAATATTATCTTTTTGAAAGACAAAACAAAATCTGCCTCAACATACTTTGCAGATTTCTAGTTTGGTAAATTATATTTAATCCAGTGAAAGACATCTGTTAGTCTCATGAATTCCTTTAGATTGAATGTCAGTGTTGTTTGTTGAACAACTTTGTGTTTTAAGAAATCTTCTTTTGTTTGAACATAATTTTTATCATTTTCAGTGGTCACTGGGTTCCCCTCCACCTTCCCCCCATGGAAACAAAAGCAAAAACCCTTCCCTGATGTAACACATATTTTGGTATTTCTTCTAAGCTCAAGGTATCTCTAGAGTGTATTGATTGGTTTATTGTAGCAGTTTCTTTTTTGTCTAATATCTCCTAATGCTGTTGTTTCTTGTTCAGTATCAATTGAAAAATATAAATATATGATATAAAAATATAAATCAATGATTTAAACATATGATATAAATATATGATATAAAAATATAAATCTATGATCTAATCTATCCCTGGAAGTCTTAATTACCTTTTAATTTACTGAGCATATCTTTTAAGGAAACTCATAAAATGTTATTGTAAGTAATCTATTTTTTGGTTTGGTTTTTGAGGCAGTGTTTCTCTGTGGCTTTGGAGGCTCTCTTGCAAAGAGCTCTTGTAGACCATAGTGGTCCCAAACTCAGAAAGATCTGCCTACCATTGCTCCCTGGATGCTGGCATGAAAGGTTTTCACCAACTGCACCCGGCATAAGTAATATTTATTAAGAAAAAATCTGAAGTCAGATATTGGGGTAAGAACCTGAAAGATCAGAGAAGCAGTTGAGCAGCCATCAGTGTGTCCTATTTCTTCCATTTCTCAATCTAAAACAGAGCAAGATCCTCTCTCAGCCCCTCCTTACTAATTCCTGTCTCCCAACTTTCCACAATTTTCCAACCCTCTAGGAATTTTTTGGTCAGTTTACTGGTAGCTCTAGTCTCTGATGCCACACAAGCTTTATTATAAAAATATGATCAAAATTCCACACAACCCCCAGGACTTCTTATCTATCTCACATGTTCGCTACTTCCATTCCTCAGCTTCATCTTCACTGCTTCATGCAATGAACTCTCACAGAGTCTTGTTTTTGTGTCTCTTGTCCCCATTCCCTATCTCTGACTCTCTTGCCCTGCAGGTCGGGACAGGGATTCTGTTTTTGGAAGAAATATCAGTTTGTCAAGGGTCAGAAACAGCATATCAAGTTCACTTCGAGATAATTTTGTGAAAGTTGTGAAGTCTGTGTTTATACAATTTCTATACACATAGAATTGTAGGGAGCTGATTACATTGGATAAGATCACGCTTTTCCTTTCCTAAGTTTTCTTTGGTCTTTTGATTAAAAGTTGACTTATTTTCCCTGCTTTATTCCTTGACTTTTCCTTACCAAACC
>NW_023276832.1:70372-92831 GCF_003668045.3 Cricetulus griseus
TATTTTGGAAACCAGGCCTCTTTCAGATGTGGGGTTGGTGCATATTTTTGCCATTTTTTGGACTTCTATTTTGTCTTTTTGACTCTGACCTTTGCCTTACAGAAGCTTCTCAGTTTCTGGAGGTACCATTTATTAACTGTCAATTTCAGTGGATGTGCTAATGGTGTTATGTTCAGGAAGGGTTCCTCTGTACCGATTGATCAAGGGTACCTCCTACTTCCTCTTCTAAGAGTTTCAGTGTGGCTGGATTTATGTCGAGGTCTTTGATCCATTTGGTGCTAAGTTTTGTGCCTGGCGGTAGATACTGATCTATCTGCAATCTTCTACATTTCAGCATCCAGTATGCCAGCAAAATTTGTTAAAGATGCTTTTTTTTCAATTTTATGATTTTAGCTTCATTGTCAAAAATCAGGTATTCATAGGTATGTCCATCCATGTAATGGTTTTCAACTTGAGTCCATTGGTTTAAATATCTGTTGAATTATTTATTTGTTGTTTTGTGATAGAGCATTAGTGGGGCTGTATTTGCCTGAAACAAACTGAAGTATAAGCAGCTGAGTATCCATAGCAAGAGATCACTTTTCTTCTGGTGAAAACTCTAGAACATTGTGCTTCAGTTTTTGTTTTTTTGTTTTTTGTCTTTTTTTTTTTATCAGTTTTTATCTGTATCTCAAGGCTCTGAAACAAAAGTTCAAGAGTCACATTTAGGTAATTTTGTGAAAGTTGTGAAGTCTGTTTTTATTTAATTTTTTACACATAGAACTATAGGGAGATGGGTAACATTGTTCAAGATCACCTTTCCTTTTCTATGTTATCTTTGGTCTTTTGATTAAAACTTGACAATATTTTTCCTTCCTTATTTCTTGGCTTTTTCTCAAAAACGTGTTCATTCTTTCAAAAATATTCTACATATTTTTGATTGTTGCATCTGTGTCACAAGGATAGACCACATTTTATGTGAATCTGTGTATTGATTTTCTGTAATGTATAATGGTAACCTAGTTATAATAATTTTCTTAAAAATGATGGAGTTTTACCAATTGTCTTCATAAATTTTCTTATGTTATCAGTTCCTCAAAGTTTTGTTTTTGGGAGAGTTTGCTATGGAGAGACAGTATTAGTTTTTTTCATTTTTGTCTTAGTTGCTTGCCTCTTCACATTTTCTTGACTACGGGCATATCTGTGATTTTCCAGTTGTTTCTATCTTTATGTTGAATCTTTGGTGCTTAAGTGATTGACATGATTAATACATTGTCTTTGGATTTTAAAATCTTCTAATATATTATTGTCTCTCTCCTAATTAGTGTCTGGTATCAAATGACAAATCCTAGCATCATCATCTGAGGAAACATCAATTGAGTGTTTGCTTAGATCAGAATGTCTGGTTTCTGACTGAAAATGATTGTGTTGACTGATTATTGATGTGGGAATATGACTTCCACTGATTTGGCAATGGCTCTGAACAAGTGGAGTTGTCATGCTTAAGATAGCTAGCTGAGCACAAGGCAGTGAGGAAGCTAAAGAGAAAACCATGAAACCATGGTTCCACATGTTTACCTTCATTGACTAACTTGAGTTTCTCTCCTAAGCTCCCACAATGACAGACACTGGCCTAGGTATAACAATCAAATCCATTCATTCCTAGAGTAGCTTTTACTTAGAAAATTTAATCACAGGAAAAGAGAAGTATGTTGGAACAAAAATGGTACTTCAAAGGTGACTTTTTTTTTGCTAAAATGGCCATGCGAATGCTGACTTTTAGAAGATTATTGAAGATACTGAGAATTCAGGTGGCAAAAGCCATGAAAATTCTCCATAGTGCATAATTGTCTGTTGTAGGACATCCAATATGGGAATGCTTAGAGTAATAGCAGACACTGGAGGTCATGGTCAGGATTTTGTGGGTAAAAGGCTTGCCTGGTACCATAGAGTCAGTTTGAAGTACCTGCCTTGAGAGCCATGTGTCACAGGAATTCAGGTTAAAGCCCATGGCTCCTGGGGCACATTGTACCTTCGAGTTCCTGATAAACTGATGGAATATATCAGACAGTGAAGCATTCAGGCAAATTTGTATTTCTCTATATTATAATTCAGTAGTCAAGGTAGTATGTAAACTGAACAAGACAATTGTTTTTAGACATTAATCTCATATACCTTGTATGACTTGCAATTTTCATGTTGTCCTCAAAACTACAGCAGTATTGATCCTGGAAATTAGCAACATTGAATGTTTCTGATACAGATATAAAACTTCTGATTGGCTCAGTAAAACAGTCATATATTTGCCTTGCTCTGGCCCTGCTGTCCAAGCCTGGCTTCAATCATTTTTTACTGTATTAGGTGATGTTGGCATAGTAATTAAGCACAGGTTCTTAGAAGAGTTTATGAAAAAATTTAGCTAGAATTCATTTGTGTGATATTTTGGCCCTGAATCATTCTTAATCTTTACATGTCCCCAAAAGTGAGTAAGGCCGAGTTTAAGAGTAATTGGCTAATGTATTAGACAAAATATTTCTTCTGTTTGATGATTATTACTGTCACATCTTCAATTTTACAGTTAAAAGGACAAAAGTAGGAATGAATGGAAAGTCTCTGGTTAACAAAAATAGCATTAAGTATTATCAGATGGCAGTCAAGTGATGGAAAAGAGACAGCAATTTTCAAGGTTTTTAACAACATAAAAGAAAATTCCCTGACCTGCATTTAAAGCCTAGAAAGGTAGCCCAACTGTAAGACTCTATCCATCTAAGCCCTTAAGTTATGGAAGGAGTATTCAAAGTAAATCTTTGTCTCAGGAGCAACATTATACAAAAACAGTAGCAAACTTGATCCCAGCTTGGTAGGGTCCATCAAATCATGGCAGAATCACCTATGTTTACTGATTATGGAAACAATAAAGATGGACCATGGAGAGACTGAAGACAGGAAGAATTAATGTAGGACTGAGAGAGGACCTTGCTCATTCATAGATTGAGGGATGAAAGAGGTAGGAGTCACTGATGGCTGTTGAACTGGTTCCCTGATCTTTTAGGTTCTTACCCCCATATCTGATTTCCGAGTTTTTACTTGATGAACATTAATTATATGAACACATTATGAGTTTCCTTAGAAGACATGTTTAATAAAAAGAAAGGATAATTAAGTCAGCCAGAGATAGATTAAATAATAGATTATTACCCATGTTTTAAAATGCTACTGAAAAGGAAAATGCATTGGAAGATATTAGATAAAAAGATACTGCTAAATTAAAACTGTATACTTTAGAGATATGTAGTACTCAGAATAAAAACCAAGATATGAGTTACTTCAGTGAAGGTATTTTTCTTTGGTTTTCACAGGAGAGATACAGTAACCATCAAAAATGATAAAGTTTATATACAAACAATAAATATTTCTTCATTAAAATAGAAAATAGTATATCAAACAGCATTACCATTCAATCTAAACCAATTCATGAGACTAACATGTTTTTCATTGGATAAATACAACTTGCCAAAAATATAACTCTGCAAACGTATGTTGAGGAAAGTTTTGTTTTGTCTTTACAAAAACATAAAAAACTTCCAACAAATGAATGTAAAGACCACTGTTGTCATGGGGTTCTAGGATTGTATCTGTTTATATGTGAGTGATGTCACTGGTTTCTTCTTTCCAGGAACACTTTTGCATGTAGTAGTGGTATTGACTACCTGGGTTTATATGTCTAAAACCCATTCATTTACTATTCTCATTACAATTAGGCTTCTGTTTCTTATATATGTTTCATTATTAATAACAAAAGTATACCAGAATTCTTTGGAATTAATGATGGTATGGCTTATGTTTCGGCACATGAAAAAATGGGAAACATAAATGTTTAACATGTAGAAGTTATTGGAAGCAAAGCTGTTAAAACGCACATCTCAAAAATATAACTGGCATTAAAGAAGTTCCTCACTAGGTTCTCTGTTCAATTTGAGGAAAATGAACAACCTTTTAATTATTCCCACATTGGGATAAATGCAGCTGAATACTTCATGTAATTTATTGTGGGGTCTTAGGTGTGACCAACCAGATATTCTGGGGTGAAAAGAAACTTATACTTTTAGTCTTTCTCTTTTGGATGGGTTCATTGCTAACTGTCGCAAAAGGACATATCATACTTCCTTGTGAACCTTAATATGTTGTACCTGTGGTAGTCTGTTTGTAATTGTCCCAAATAAGCACATAGGAAATGGCTTATGATGTGTGGCTTTGTTGCTGTAGATATGGAATTGGTGGTGCAGCTGTGTCAATGTGGAGGTGTACATTGAGATTTTATATATGCTCAAGCCATGGAAAGTGTCACAGACCACATACCATTGCCATTTCTTAAGATGTACAATGCCCAGCTCCTTTTACAGCAGCATGTCTGCCTGCATTCTACCATTTTACACCATGATGATACTTGATAAATCTTCTGAAAATATAAGCCACCCAATTAAATGTTTTCCTTTAAAAGATTAGCCATGTACATTGTTTCTCTTCACATCTCTAGAATCCCTAAGTCAGTACATGATTCAATACACTTTATAGAGGAAATGTGAGAAATCCTGACAAATTTCCTTTTGAGAAGATCATATTTTACATAGGCTTGTGTACTTGCTCATCATGCGTTATTAATACAAAACCTAGTATTCAATTATAGTCATTTTCATTTCATGTATCATATAATAACAGCTTCTTAACTCAATGTGTGATTATGTATGAAATGCTACCTTTTATTTTTTGACACATGTAAAATTAAAAAGAAGTCATATTACAAAATTTTCAACAGCATATTTGTAAGATTTATAACTATTAACAAAAACATTCTTAAAAAATCAACTTACTTACTGGTAGCTGTAAAATATTGACACTGGTTTCATAGAATAATATGATAGGGAAAAACCACGTAGAAAAAAACAATGCAAAATTTCTCCAACTTTCAGTTTCCTTGACATTTAAGGAAATATGTAGACAATTGTTTGGAAGCTCCCTCTTGTACAGAAAACTATCATGCTTTGAATATTGAGCTAATGGCATAGAATGACATGTTTACTAGAATGTGTTTTAAAATATTCAACATTTATTATTCATTAAAGTGTACAGTATGAGTTTTAGGCTAGCTAGAGATTTTTTTTTTTTGAGACACGGTTTCTCTGTGGCTTTGGAGGCTGTCATGGAAGTAGCTCTTGTAAAGCAGGCTAGTCTTGAACTCACAGAGATCCACCTGCCTCTGCCTTTTATGTTCTGGGAAAAATGGCTTGCTCTACCACCACCAGGCTAGGTAGAGTTTTTTTATGAGATCTTCTGTCAAGCAACAGAGCAAAATTATATTCAAGTATGTTCGTGAATGCGTGTATGTGTATCTGTGTTTTTGTGTTTGTGCAACTGAGAAATGTCCTCCTATCAAATTTAATATATAGTCCAAATTGGCTTAAATTCAAGGAGATCTGCCTATCTCTGCTACCATACTCAGCCATATTCATATCTGAAAATAATTTGACACCAACCACTGGTAGACACCAAGAATGACCTAAGACATATTGTTTTGTACCTCAGGACCTCTCGTGAGATTTAGCTGGAACACTTCAGTGTATTTTGGAAAAGTATTTCAGAATGAGTCAATGATAATCTGAGTTAGAATTTTATTTAGAGTCAGGGTTTCTCTACATATCTTTGGCTGTCTTTGAACACAGAATGCGGATGAGGTTTGCTGCAAATTCACAGAACAAAGGGTGTGTGCTAAACCATACTATTATAATTTTATTATTTATTTTCTTGTGTCTGTTTTTATGTATGCAATTCTTTTTGTGTGGAAGTTGTGGATGTTTGTCATGGTTTGGTTGTAAATATAAGAGAATGATTTTGGGCATTTGTCTTTTACACTTAGCATATTTGAGACAGGGTCTCTAGGTTGCCATTCCATGAAATGATCCTTGAAAGGATTTCCTTTGTCTGCATTTTTTTCTGCCATCAAAAGCATTGGATTATAGGTATGAACAGTAGCAACTGTAGGGATAGTTGTAAGTTGAGTACTTTATCTGTTAAACTATTTTCACAGTTCTAAAGTTTATTAAGTAGAAACTTTTGGAGTGAGTCTGTTTTGAGACACAGACTCTCCTTCTTACCCTGACTGGTCTGGAACTCATTATGTAGTATGTATGCTAGGCCGAGAAACTTACAGAGATCACCTGTTCTGTCTCATGTGAAAACACATCAGCAAAAAGAGATATTTATCATAGATTTAGTTCAGCTATTACTAGAAAGGATGAATTTTGGAAAAGTGTGATCTTGTCAGGGCAAACCACACATAAGTATTGGTATAAAGACATATGACAGTTTTGGTGATATGGTAAGTTATATTTCTATGGGTATTTGGGGATTCCTCTCTCTTTCTCTCTCTGTCTCTCTCTCTCTCTTTGTATGTTTCTCACTGTGTGTCTCACTGTATATATCTGTTACTCTCTGTATCTCTGTTTCTCTTTGGGAAAAAATTCATAGGTGAGTTCCTGCTTAGATTCTAATGGGATTCTGATTTAATAAGGTAAAAAATGGGTCAGAAGATTTCTGCACTATGACTTACTCTACATGAGATTCACAGTTCTGCCCTTGTAAGCCTCAGAAAATTGCTGCTTACATCTGGGAAAGCAGTCCGTGTGTTGTTGTTGCATGCCTTTAATTCCAGCACTCAAGTGGCAGAGTCAGGCAGATCTCTGTGAGTTTGAGACCACCCTGGTCTACAAGAGCTAGTTCCAGGACAGGCTCCAAAGCCACAGAAAAACCCTGCCTCAAAAATGAAAAGAAAAAAAAAAACATCTGGGAAAGGACCAAATCCATACTCAAAAGGTTTTATATTTCTGGTATCATGTCTCATTGGTATTTGAGATATCACTTAATTAGGAAGGTTCCTTAATGGTGAGACTTCACCCTCGTAAGCCTTCAATTTTTGGGAGGAATATGCCACTTTATTCCTAATCTGAAGAAGGAACTTCATACAGAACCTGCTGTAACTCTGGCCCAATTGTTGTAGAGTCCATCACAACTTGGAATCCAAATTTGTGGTATAGCCCATGTTGTACTGGTTCTGGAAAGAAGAAAGTTGTAAAATGTATAGGTCATAGATTTTTCCTTTGTGGTTTCAGTTCAACACTGTTGGAATCTGGCAGAGTTAGAAAACAAGTGAAGATATGGTGCTAGTTCATTGCATGAAGTTTTCAAGATGAGGCCATTGTTGAATTTTGAGACAATAGGATGTTGAGATACCCAAACTATGGGACATCTTACATGGAAAGCTGAACACAGGAGTGTAAATAGCAAAGGGGAGACATGTATGACAACTTTTAGGGATAGATCTATCTAAGCCTTTTGAGAATGATACCCCACCTGTGTATGGTAGAGCTCCAGGAGTATGTTGTTTGCCCTGATGAGTTTTAGTACCTTCGTTCAAACTTCACTCACTGTGCCCATATTCCTTTATTTCTTAAATTTATTCTTCTCTCATAAAATACATCCCATCTGCATTTTCCCCTATCTCCACTCATCTCAGTCCTCTCAACTGCCCCACTCTCCACCAGGTCCTCCTCTATTTACCTTCCGAGCAGATAACATATTCAAAGGATATCAACAAAACTCTGCATAATTCATCGCAATTTGACAATACACAAACCCTCTTATCAAAGCTGGATGAGGCAAAACACAAGGAGGAAAAGGAATCCAAGGGCAGGCAATAGAGTCAGAGACACTCACACACATCTCCTGTCAGTAGTTACATAAAAACATCAAGGTATGCAACAATAACAGAAGGCATGTGCTACTGGATTTTCTTGTCCCACGAGGTAGGCTGCCAGCCTTCTCAGCACTAAACAAGCACACATATGCTATATTAATTGTTAAACTGTTGGCTGATCACTAGGGCTTCATATTGGCCTCCTCTGTCTTAATTATTAAGCCATTTCGATAAATCTATGTATTTCCATATGGCCTTGGAATACTGGATAATGACCAAACCTATTGATTCTTTGCAGCTACATCACATCTGTCTCAGGTGGGCTCTCTCTGCCCACCATTGCCAAAATTCTCCCCCTCTCCTAGTCCTGCATATCTTCCTGCCTCTTTGGACAAACAGTGTTTCATTCATCACCCAACAATAGAAGCATATATACAGAAGGACATTCCCATCAAACATGGTGCAGACCCCTTTGAACCTCTATGATTCTGTTAGCTATGTTCTCCTATATGCTTCTTTAATTTAGGAAATCTTGACTATGAATTTTTCAAAGTATTTTCTGAGAATTTGACCTGAGTTTATTCTCATTCTATTCCTATCATTCTTATATTTCATGTTTTCATAGTGTTGCAGATGTTCTGGATATCCATTTAATAAATCATACCTGCAAAGCCTGAAACTCTCTGTTTCATGTCTTGTATACTTTTAGTGAAGTTTGGCTGTATAGGAGCTGTTGGATTACATAGATTTTCATTTTCAGAATTCCTTCCACTGTCATTTTTTATTGCTTCTATTTTGATTTTCAGTTCTCAAACAGATTCATTCATTCCATCAACTGTTAATTACTTTGTTTTTTGACTTTCCTTAAGTGATTTATTAGTTTTCTCCAATATTTCAATTATACTTTCCCTGAATACTTTAAGGGATTAATTTACTTCACCTCTAAGGACTTCTGTCATCTTTTTAAAGTTGGTCTTCATTGTGCTTCAACAGTGTTGGCATATACATGTCTTGCTATAGTAGGATATCCAGAAACTGGTAGTGACCTATTGGTGTGGTGGGTTTTGGTTGTATTTTTATGCTGGTGTCTGGTTGTCTTGCTTTGAGGTGATTGTGGGTATAGGTGCTGATTTCTCACTTTTCCTTTGATGGAAGGGCGTTTTTTTTCTTCTATTTGCTCTATGATCTTCTGATCTCTGTGGCCCATGATTGCACAGTGGTTCTTACCACAGTGTTTCAGCTGGAAATATTTCTCTATGTGTGTTCTTTGTTCCAGAAGGGACTAGTGCCTAAGTTTGAAGCTGTAAAAAGGGAAGAAAGGAGGTAAAATTATTGGTGAATTACCAATACGTTATTAGGTAATGGTTAAGATATATATGTATTCGGGTAAATTCCTGACTTACAGAGCTCCCTACCCAAGTGGCAATAAAGCACCACAAGCTGAAGTAGCAGAGAATACCGAGGGCCTTTTCAACATGTGTCGTCGACTCCTAAATTAGTCCCTTGTCACCCTGTTCATGCCCTAGGGACATGGCCAGGTGTTATGATAAATCTTTCCGCCAAAGTCGACCAAGTCCCACTGCCACTTGTGTGCTTTACACCAGCTGCCTGCCTGAGTTATGGCCCAAATTAATACACAGAGAAACTTGTATTAGGTTAAATGCTACTTGGCTAATTACTAGGATACTCATCTGTTAGCTCAGTCTCAATTATCATAAATCTATATATTTTATAAGACTTATCTTATAGAGGATGCCTTTCGCTGGTGCCCCCTCTTGCCGCTATCTCACATCCTGCCACTGGAGGAGGCGAAGGGGAAAAGGGGCCACTTCCTGTTTCTCCTTGCTAAATATGCATCTCCTTGCTATTTCACTTCCGGCCTAGATCACCACTTCTCCATTACATTTCCCATAATCCTCTTTGACTCCTAGTCCTGTCTAACTTGCTGTTTCATTGGCCAAACAGAACTTTATTTAACAATAAGATAAACATACACAGAAGCACTTCCCCCATTATCTCCCCTTTTCAGTCTAAATGAAAAGAAAGATAACTTATCTTTTAAAATAACTGAAGAAAACTATAACCACAACTATCTGTCTTCAACACTTTCAAAGAACACAGAAGGAAAATACATAAAGTCTAAAATTGACAGAGACATCTGGCTATCTGGACAGTCACCCTCAGTTCCTCTGTAATGTTCAGGCATCCATCTTCAGCCTATAGGACACTGTGTCTGGCACACTTCTCCATTTCAACAGGAACCCTTCAGTACTGTCTTGTTTTGTAAGTTCAGCAGTCACTTTCTTGTGGATCCTACATGTCCAGTTTATACAGCAAAAAAACAGTACAGACAAGATCAGATTCTTGCCCAAATGGCTAATCTTGGTATGTTGAAAGCAAACTCCATAAGGAGTTTCTTCGATGCCCATTCTCCTTTCTGATGTAATTGGTGTGCCATGAGCAGTTGTGTCTCACTGCCAAGAAAAACCCTAAACCATTTAAATGCCATATTTCTGTAGGTCTTTGAAAGGTTTGAAGAATACCTATCCATCTTAAATACATCTCTGTATATCTAGAAAACCTAACTAACCTAATTATAAATTCTGACTATTATAGGTAACTATATAATCTGTATTTAATTAGGCATATCATTTTAAAATATCTGTATAAACACAATACCTAAACAAAAGGAGACATATTCATTCCTATATCCTATTCCCCCTTTTCCTTCTTTAAAAAAATTGACTATGCTCATTATCATTTATATCCATCCCCATTTAAATGAAAACAATCATTTATAAACAATATTTGAGAATTTGGGCGTCCTTCTTTCTAAACTGCGTCCTGCTGACTGGGGGCAATGTTCATACCATTAGGATCATGATGAAACATAGAAATCTGACCAAGTCCTTGTTTTTGTAGTCTGTAAGGCTGTATCATCTCAGCTTCGGTGGTGTTGCTTGATCAAACAATTTTAGTCTGGAAGGAATCCATAGTTTTTTTATTTTCTGTGGAAACACAAACAGAAATACTTTTTTCCAAGTAGCATGTGCTTAGACTTAAATTTTGGAGTCAAAACATTTTTAAAATTTATAAATTGGATTAATTTAGCAGCATTTATAATCAAATGTATTTTAGGAGCAGTAAGTCTTTCCTCAGCAATCAAACAATTTAAAGACAACAATATAGTATCCAGATGATTCTCTGTGTATTTTCCATCTTTATGTGGCTTTTTTATTGCTTTATTTTTACTTTCTTTTGTTTCTTTTTTTTTTCAAGAAAGGGTTTCTCGGTGGAAATCTGCTTGCCTCTGCTTCCCTCAGCAAATCCTACAGGCGTGCACCACTACAACTGTCTACTCCATTTGCTTCTGTTAATTTTTCTTTCATAAGCCTACATATATTTTTAAATGCAATATAAAACTTTAGAGGTTTTTCTTTATCTGGATCTGACTTTATCATCCTAGGAGTGCCTGTGTCTAAACTTCAGAAGTGCCAGGACAGTGTTAGCATATGGAAGTTACTCCATTGTCTCTCAGTGGCCCAATAGGGCAGGCTGTGGCAGCAGGTTTCCCTCTTTCTCTGGGAACCTTGGGGCATGGGTCATCCCGCTCACAGACACCATTCTGTTATGATAAATCTTTCTGCCAAAGGCTACAGAGCCCCACCACCACGTGTGTGCTTTACACCAGCTGCCCACCTGAGTTAGGGCCCAAATTAATACACAGAGAGACTTGTATTAGGTTCAAATGCTGCTTGGCTAATGACTAGGATTCTCATTTGTTAGTTCAGTCTTATCATAAATCTATATATATTTTATAAGACTTATCTTATAGAGGATGCCTTTCACTATTGCCCTCTCTTGCCACTGGCTCTCATCCCGCCACTGGAGGAGGCGAAGGGGAAAAGGGGCCACTTCCTGTTTCTCCTTGCTAAATTTGAGTCTGCTTCTATGTCACTTCTGGCCTGGATCACCACTTCTCTGTTACATTTTGCAGAATCCTCTTTGACTCCTTGTCCTGTCTAACTTGCTGTTTCATTGGCCAAACAGAACTTCATTTAACAGTTAATAAGATAAACATACACAGAAGTAATTCCCCCATCAGCCAGGTACAACCACAGAGCCACCCTGTAGCCAGCCACAGGAGGCATGGCTATGGTGACACCCACAGAAACTGCTGATAGTGTTGAGGGGGCATGGAGAGACTGTGAAAGTTCTGCGGTCACTTGGCACACATGGAATTCTGGCAGCTGGTATATCCTTTGAGCACACGGATTCATCTAAAGTTGGAGGCTACAACATAGAGATGAAGAGGCATTTGGATTCTAAATAATGTTGGGGGTTTTTAAAAGAATGAAGAATATCCACTGGAGAGGAAGCAATGTGTATTTCATATAGCTGGCATGAATTCTGGTCCAGAAGGGTGACTTTGCCTCAGTTTGCCTACTTGTTCTGATTTGGGTGACCTACACTTGAGCAGAGAATATTAATCCAATTTGTTCATGGGGTTATGGATTTGAGGGTAACAGCTAATGTTGTTGGGTACCCTGTCTGGGAATGTTGGTACTGTGGAAGTTTCATGGGCTGCTGACCCACCTTACCTGTTAGTGTTGCTGGTGTGACATGTACCTGAGTAACAGATGCTTTCCTGAGATTTGGGCCTAGAATACAGACATATTCCTTTTAGTTTGAATGGGAATATACTCTGTGCCCATCCATGTATGTTGGAAATCCTTAGTTTCTGGATTTTACAAAATATGACAGTCAAGAGATTGTCTTGAGTATCAGAAGTTAATTTGGAAATTTCAGCTTTTTGAGACATTGCAGTTTATGAGGATAAATGCACTTAGAGCAAAGACCCAGCTTCCCCAATCTCCACTCATTCCAGCACTGTCTCCAGTCTCCATTCCCCAAAATTCTCTGCTACTCTGTTTCCCTTCAGAAAAGAGAAGGCTTCCCAGGGATATCAACCTAACATCATGACAAGGTAAAGAAAAATCAAGGCACAAACCCTCATACAAGCCTGACCTACGTAACTCAGTAGAAGGAAAAGTGTCCCAAGAGCAGTCAAAAGAATCACCACAAGACCTTCTGGTAGGAATCCCATAGGCAAACCCCTATGAGCCTTGCTTAGTTCATTCTGTTGGCCAAGTTTTCCTGTTTTCTGCAAACCCTCTCGATCCCGCAATGTTCACCCCCTCCTTCCACAGGATTTCTAGACCTGAAGCTAATGTTTTTTTTTTTTCTCCTATCAGCTGCTGGGAGAAGCATCTGTGATGACGATTGGGCTAAGCACCAATTTGTGATTATAGCAGAATATACATATGAATCCTTTCATTGACTTATTTCTTGGTTAATTTTATTTTGTTCTACCATAGTTTTCTAAGCCATTCAAGTTCTTATTCCTTGGCTGTTCAGTACTATCAGGCATGGTTTTCCTATCAGAGCTAGAGCTTCAAGTTTAAGGAGTCACTTGTTGAACACTGCAGAAGCTCTGATCCACCATTGCACCACAATGTTTTCCAGGCAGGACAAGTGTGCTTATAAAATTTTGTGGCTGCCTTGGTGTCCCAATCCAATATTGGGCGCTTTATGTGGTTATAGAAGATGGCTGGTTCAGCTTCTTTATTGTTGATTACAAGGAGTCCTCACTAAGGACTCACCCATAAAGGTTCTGGGAAATTCTCATTGCACTGTTTCCACAAAACCTGTTAAACGCTCCCCCATTGCAGACATCACTCCCCATCTTCTTCCCCTCTGCCCTATCCTTACTCTCCTGATCTTTTCTGGTCACATGCCTAACTGCCATCATTGCATCCAAAAAATCTCAATTTTTTACACCCAGAGAGATCCATGGATCTCCCCTGTAAATGGAGTTCCTATTTGGTCTAAATAATAAAATCCTCGAGTAAGATATAGAGGAAAATGCTGAGAGATGATAGAGAAAGTGTAAGCCAATTCCACCTTTACCTCACTAGTTTCCAAGTGGAAAAGTGTGAGTTTCTGTTTCTTTTTGCTTAAATGCCCTCTCTCTGTAGCCATCGTATATCTATCTCTGTTCACCCATTTCACTTCCTGTTTCAGCCAGCCATCTATACAGATCTCTAGACCTCCTTGGTTAGCTAGTGGTAAGCACAATCTTTTTTCTTCAGACCTGCTTAATTTGTACAAGGAAGTTATCGCCACACTCCCCTAGAGGTGTTCCAGTTACTTAGCCTCTCTGCATCTATGGATTTTACTGTGATTAACTTTGATAACTGTGATTGAATTTTACCTAAATTCTATTAGTATATTTCTTTAAGAATTAAAGAAAAACTGCAACTATAACTGTTTAGTCTTCAATTGCTTCCAAGACCAACGAAGGAATTTTTACAACCTAAGTAAACAGGAGATACATTACAGGCAACTTCCTAGACTTTACAAATGACGGAGACACCTGAGTGCCTGGACAGTCACCTAAGCTTTTTCTGCAACATTGGGCATCCATCTTTAGTTTACAGGATTACTGTATCTCCCAGAACTTTCAGTAAAGCAGGAAATTTAAAATACTGTTCTGCCCTATATTGGCAAATTCATCAGTTGCCTTTGTCTGTATCCTGCATAAGAGTAAAATATCTTAAAATAATGTTCTATAGAAATATACACTTAGAATATTGTCAGTATCAAGTTTTCAGTTGCATACATGTATGTGATATTTTAGAATGCCATGACCTATGATGATGTGCATATTGACTTCACTTGGGAAGAGTGGACTTTACTGGATACTTCTCAGAAGAATCTCTACATAGATGTTATGCTGGAGACCTTCAGGAACCTCACTGATATAGGTAAGACTGTACTTTACTTCATATTTTAAAATAATAGGACAACATCAATTGGTTATTGATGCTCCTCTTTAATTTTATTGAGAGAGAAAAAAGAATGTGCTAAATAAAACAGTAGAAGTTCTAAAGTTCACTGAAGACAGTAAATTAAGTTTTACACATTTTTCAATAATAAATATATATTTTCCGGTACTACATTGTAGGATACTGTTGGGAAGACAATACTATTGAAGAACATTGCGCAAGTTCTAAAAGACATGAAAGGTAATTTTCCTTTATGAGCTCATAGAAATCTGTCTCTGAAGAAATCAAAATGTGTCCTCAATTTTGAAACAGAAACAACGGTGTAATTAAGCACAGTTTCAATTGCACTGATGCTTATTACATTCTCAAAAAACAATGTAACTCAATTTCAGATAGATGAACTGTATTTGGAAAATAGTATTTAAGAAAGAATACAACAAAAAATACCTTAAGAGAAATTACCACTAGAAAAATTATACCATGAGAGCTATACTGTAGAAATATAATTCCATTTATTTCTTATTACGTATCACTTAAGTCATGGTTGATGTGATAAGCATATCTCCATACCTTCAACTGAGAAAACACTTCATAGAAAATTTAGTTTTACTCATGAACTTGCTGTTACTTTTGTAAGTTTAGTGACTGGGCCCTTATTGTCAAAAGCCAAGGGGAAGTTATTGCAGAATAACCTTAATCTCTCTAGCACATGTCTACAAGGAACAGAAAATGAAACTGAAATAAATGTGGAAGCCTCTTCATTATAAACTTCCTTTTCTAAGTATATCATGTATTAGGGTACAAGCCACATGACCAAAGGAATAAGGAGGATATAATATACCACTCTCACAGAATATTTAAAAGACATGTAGTAGTCCCAATTTAAGCATACTTGTTGAATTTGATTTATGTGTACAAGTATTTTATTTTCCTGCTTCATTGCTAATACACCAACAAGATCATGCTGCAGAAAAGTCCAATGAGTCTAGAACTGTGTACATACTTCTGTTTGTTCTAGGTCATTAGCAAATGTAATATGATTCAACATGTAGGAAAACTTCAAAATTCAATAATGGTGATAAAGATCTGAATCTTTCCAGTTCTCTTCAATATGTAAAAAATCAACTGTAAAAAAAGGGTTCTAAATATTAGAAACATATAATAGAGGATTATACCTACATTGGTATCTTCAAAGATGAAAAACAACCTCTTCAAAGATGAAAAACAATACTTAATTGGGGGAAAAACATGAATGTAAACCAGTGATAAGCCTGTAAGACTGATTCTTCTGCACAATTACAACAAATTATAACAATTTATACAGATAGCAAGATTCAACATTGTATTGAATGTGGTAAAACATTCACATGCCCATTTTCCTTGCAGGCATGAAGGAAGACAAACTGGGGAGAAGCCTTCTGGATATACACAATGTCTTAAAGACTTTGCATGTTACAGTCATCTTCAAAGGCATAAAAGAACACATAGTGGAGAGAAACCCTATGAATGTAATCTATGTGGAAAAGATTTTGCTCATTATAGTTATCTTAAAACTCATAAAAGGACACACATTGGAGAGAAACCCCATGAGTGTAATCATTGTGGTAAAGCCTTTTCTCGGCACAGTCATCTTCAAACGCATGAAAGGAGACATACTGGAGAGAAACCTTATAAATGTAATCAGTGTGGTAAAGCCTTTTCTCAGCAAAGTACTCTTCAAATGCATAAAAGGACACACACTGGAGAGAAACCTTATGAATGTAATCAGTGTGGTAAAGCCTTTTCTCGGCACAGTCATCTTCAAACGCATAACAGGACACATACTGGAGAGAAACCCTATGAATGTTATCAGTGTGGTAAAGCCTTTTCTCATCTGAGTTCACTTCATGTGCATAAAAGGACACATACTGGAGAGAAACCATATGAATGTAATCAGTGTGGTAAAGCCTTTGCTCGTTGCAATATACTTCAAATTCATAAAAGGACACATACTGGAGAGAAACCTTATGAATGTAATCAGTGTGGTAAAGCTTTTTCACAGAATGGTAGTCTTCAAATACATAAAAGGAGACATACTGGAGAGAAACCTTATGAATGTAATCAGTGTGGTAAAGCTTTTTCACACCATAGTAGTCTTCAAATGCATAAAAGGAGACATCTTGAAGAGAAACCCTATGAATGTATTTAATGTGGTAAAGCATTTGCTCAGCATATTTCACTTCAAATTTATGAAGGAACACATAAAGGACAAAAGCCTTATGAAGGAAATCAATGTGGTAAAATCTTTGCATTTCAAATTGTTTTTAAAGTGCATAAAAGAGCACATAATGGAGAGAAACCATATGAACCTTATCAATTCCATAAAGTCTTTGCTGGGCAAATTTATCTTCAGATACATAAAAGGACACATAATAGGAAGAAACTCTAAGAATGTATACAGTGTGGAAAGGCCTTTGTGTGTCAATGCTTTCTTCAAGACCATAAAATAACACATACTGTATAAAAACCATTTTAAGGTAATCAGTGTGGAAAAGGTTTTCCATATACCCAGGAGTCTTTGAAATCATTCCAAAAAAAAAACATTCATCAGTGAAACTATAAATTTAGTCAGTTTGGTTTAATTTTGCATTTCATACAAGATCAAACTTTGTAGGCAATTACCCTAATGAAGCCTTTCCAAGTTTCAATCATTTTTGAGTACCTGAAAAAGATTGTGAGGGCTTCTCATTATCACGTATTTGGTGGAATTTTAGCCACCACACTCCAAGTCAATTACACAACAATATTTCTTTTGTAGCAGTAATTTGACAGTGTCAACAATCTGTGCAAACATTATGATGTCCATTTTTATATTGTTGTTGCAGCACACTCATGGAAAAATGAGTTTATGAACTTACGAAGCCATATTTGTAGTGTAAAATGGCGAGGCAAGGAAACAACCCCCCCATCCAGAAACCAGACCCAATGAGAGAAAGTCATTTTGGCCTTGAAGCTGGAGCCAAAGTTAACACATCCTGAAACAAGCCAAATGGAAAAAAAGGGCCAGTGAAAGAAACACACTTTGAGACTGAAATAAAAGACAAAGAAAACTGAACATGAAATGAAAAATATCATATGTAAACTCTGTGCTTTTTCAGATGGAATCTAGCATTTTCCACAATGGTAGTATGTCCCGCGCCCGCTCTGTATTCCTCGCCAGTAAGAAATACACGTAGGACACTCGGATCCTTCTGCAGACAAGCTTTAATGCATTTTACCAGAGTGGAGACTGAACAGAGACTGAGCAGAGACTGAGCAGAGACTGCATTAAGAAAACCATCCCTTATAAAAAGCTGACCAGCCGCCTGGGACGTATTACCCTATGAATGGCTTCAGCTCCTCAGGCAAAAATGAGCCACGGGATAGGCAGAGATCAAAGGAATGGAGATTACCCAGCGCCTGTGAAGTAATTCACACCTTGGTGTCTTCAGGCAGCATTATAATGCAGGAACCGGCTTCCTACAGTAGTAGGAGTCACTTTCCTGGATTCCTCCCTCTCAAATGAATCTCATCCATCATTTTTAGTCATGACCTTCTTTTGACAGAGTAAATATAAAATTACCTAGTGGAGTGAAGCAGAGAGTCAACATACTCCTCCATTGGGAAACTCCCCTAGGGGAGCAGAGTGGGAGGAAATCTTTTCATTGGTGAAGTAGCACAGTGCTACATTTCTTGACAAGTTTCCCCCATAGTTGAGTGAAGCAGAAAAGTGACAGTTTGGGCTGGAGCCAAATAGAAATGGTTATCATTGCTTGGAAACTCCCTAGTGGGGAAGAGAAGAGAAGCAATGGACACGTCTTGTATTAAAGTCTCATAGCAGAGTGGAGCAAAGCTCAGTTCTATCAGTTCTCTCTTCAAAAGGAGATGGAGTGCTATATGCTGCACAGAGACCAACCCCCTTGAATACAACTTCACATATAGCCTGACTTCCTGACAGTCAGAATACCTTTTTTCCACATCTGTATGATTCTAGGATTCCTTCCCCTCACAGCAGCATGTGTAGCCTGACATTCGACACTCAGGGTAGATTTTTCTTCAGAGCCCTTTGTATCCAAAGATTAAGTAATAGCATGACATTCCAAAAGTCGTGATACCTTTCTCTTTAGAGCTGTAGGTAACCAGGCCATCTTCCCTTCACAGATGAAGGTATAGACTGTCTTACGACATTAGGGGTAACATTCTCTCCATAGCTCTAAACCTTGCACTGTGATTTTAAATGATAGTTTATCACTTTTAGGTTTATCCTTCTCTTCAAGTGCATTAATTAACTAGTTCAGGTATAAAACCTATTCATTTGTATTATTTTCTCTCCTCTTTTTGTTATAATATCTGCACCACCTTATAAAAAATTTAATTTGGCCCTTGTTAACAGAGAGGTACAGAAGCATCATTAAAATTTGCATGGCACCTAAAGCAGGGGTCTAAAAACTCACATCCCTAAGATGCAGCATGAGTCACAGAGTGGGAACTGATGTTAGAAGTCACTGCATTGTGGGTTCTATTTTCAAATATTTGAGGTGCATGCCAAAGAGTGCTATATGTGTACCAAATCCATTTTGTGTAGTTTATATTATTGTCCTTATATTCCTTGTGTGGCTTTTGTTCATTTTGTACTTTTGCTTAGTGATAGGTATTTTTCTGCTGAAATGTATATAATGTTACCCCCGTCATCTAAGTGGTACATTTTTAAAAATATATCGGCAGTTCGTGATCATATTTTTCAAATAACTATTTGTCTGAGAGTGTGGTGGTTTGTTATTCCTGGTTACATTTTCCATATTTTCACAAATACGTTTCAGATTTTCATGTTTATTAAGCAGCCTGGCTTGGATGTCACTAATGATGAGGGATACATTTGAATTCATGATCCTCATTCATCTGCTGCTTGAGTACAGGTACAAGTGTAGATGATATAATCACAATATGTGCTGTTTTCTCAACATAATTGACAATGTTAATGTTAAACTGCTCAATAGAATATAATAGCAGAAACATTAAATACCTCATGTGTGTATTCAAAACTGTGTTTTCTTATATCTGGTAGAGATGTTGGTTCTGGGAATAAAAGCCTATCCTTGTGAATGAGCTTTCAGTGTTTTAATTACTGAGCCTTCGATTTATCCACATGAATATGTGATTCATAGCAATAAGTGTGATTGGCTTATATAAATTCATCTTTATCTCAGCCCTGATGCCTTAGAATAAATATATGATTGATTGCATCAGAAACTAACTGAAACCTGATGATTATGAAATTTTCCAGGCCCACATCTCCACAAAATGAGGCAAAAGTAAATAATAAATGATCAAGAGAGAAGCTGACAATAAAATTCTTTAAGAAATGGTTGACTAAGTAAAACCACAAGAGTGAGTCTGTCTCCCATATGGTAAATGAATAGGTTACCACAAGCTCACATGTCAGATGTACACCTGCTTGAGTTTATACCTCCTTTGAGGAGAGAATAGAAATTTGCAGGCATGAAGTCTCTCTTGTTGGAATGGGCTCATATTCTGATTCCCTGCTTCCTACAAAACATTCAATTTGGAGCTCTGAATGGTGATAACTATAGATGACATAAAGATTGTGAGGAGATTCCGAGACTTGAAGCCTACCTAAGGCATAGAAAATAAGGTACTTACAAAGAGCTGTGGAGATTGGAAGAATGTTTCGGGAGGGAGCTTTGAGTTTCAAAGCCCAAGGATCAAATGCCAGAGAAATTTCTTCATTTGTAACTGAGGGCAAGCTGACATAAACTCTATTTCCACTAAGCTGGTCAGATGTGGCATATAAGTTTCATCAGCCCCCACCGTTCTTTCCACTATTTAATTTTGGGAAACTTATGTTGTTGTCAGTGACAGTACCCGACATTTCCCACTGGGACTGTAATGCTCCTCAGACTCCACCCCAGCAATCCCTGGTATCTACCTGATTCACGTCATTATGGTTATTCTAAGTGACATTTATATCTCTCCTTTGACTAACATCTACTGAAAGAGTAGACAGCATTAAATTTTAAATTCTCTGGCAATTTCATTGTGAGAAAAGACTGATTCCTCCAGAAGAGGATCTGTCTACTGATACAACATATATGCCACATCTGACCATCTTTCTGTAGAGACAGGACCTGAAGTTTTGGGGAGGCTTTTGGAGTTGGGAAAAGCTTTAAAATATGTCTTAGTTATACTCCTTAGCTGTGTTGATCTGTTGCCTCCTCTCAAAACCTTTTAGGACCCAAAGAAGGATTAATTACCTTATGTCTTCACCACTACTCCAAATATTATCAGGCCGGTATCATCTCACTAGTTTTCTGTCCAAAAAAGAATGTTCAATTCTGAAAATAACACAACAAACAGAAATGGACTCACAAGACTTTATTCAAATGTTTGTACATACTTAATTCACACATATTTAACAGAAACAAGAAGGGAAAAAAGATGGAAACTGATTCAATGTAATTTTAATAAAATGTATAACAATGAATGTTAAATAAAATGTTGCTAGAGAATGAACTTAGAAATTAAGAGCACTGGGTATTGTGGCAGTGGAAAGAGGTTATATTACTATGAACTTTGGTTCCTTTCCATCTCCTGTAACTTCAGTTCTCAGTTAACTTATTCCCTCTTCTGGGCTCTGCAGATACTGCACAATCCAAATATCAATAAACACACACAAACATGAAACAAACATGAAAAAAGCTTAAAAATAAAATTTTTTCTTGTCCTTCATAGAGGCAGATGTGGCCTCCCTCTGAGCGAGCTTGCTCAGAGGAAAAGAATCCTTATTGTGAGGAAATAACAGCTCAGAATAGCTATTTATTTATGAACATCATTCACAGAGTGCATAAGTGTTTCCCATTTTCTTTATATTTGAGTTCTATGTGCTTTTATGTGTGAGGATTTGGTACTGACATCTCTTTCAAATACATCTTTTAGAGTTTACATTATAATCTAGAATAGTACATCAGACATTATTATATATTTAAATTTGGATAATAATGCACAGTCCAAAAGACAGATTTGTTCTGTAAATCAAAATCAGTCTAAATGGTTAGACTTGCAGTCTCCTATCCCTATTTAAATTTCCAAACCATAACATCAGACCAAAGATAAATGAGACTTAAAGATGACAGCTGTTGTATTCAGCCACCTGTATTGGCCTGCCTTTGGGGTTGTGACAGGATATGCCCTCAGCTGCAGCCACTAAGAGGGCCACCTGGGTATTTTCACTAGTTTCCCTTTTAAAAGGGCCCTGCCAACCTCCAATCATCCTCTGTATCTCTTTTCCATCCATCTCTGTGTCCGTTCCACTCTCTTCCTCTCTCTCTCTCTCTCTCTCTCTCTCTCTCTCTCTCTCTCTCTCTCTCTCTCTTTCCTTTCCTACTGCTCCTGTACCTGAAGGATGGTCTCTCCCCTCACTTTCCCATTTTAAGATACCTTTACCTAATCAAAAACCTCTGTTTGTACCATGTCACATGGTGTCTTTCTTTTGGGCACTGCTTTTCTTAAATTACAACAGCTTAATGGAATACAAAATCTTTTCCAGGCTAGATATTTTAACACAACCACCAGTAGATACACAATGTTAATGAAAAGGTTTTTGTTTATTAAACATCTAAGTGTTTATAATGACTTAACCCTGAAAAGACATTAATTCTAGAAGAGCAGTACCTAAAGCCTTGTAGAAAATGTTCTTAATACAAAGTTTCTTATGTTGGATCAGGTATTTTTCATACCACTTCATTGCCCCAGGAAAATGGTCTGGACCTTGTGATTAAGCCAGAAATATCATACATTAAAAACTCAACCACCACTGATTTTTCAGATTACAAATTTGAATCATGTT
>NW_023276833.1:0-24911 GCF_003668045.3 Cricetulus griseus
TTTTGTTCAGGTCCACTCCAAACAGCCTGTGGACAAACATGGGACTATCACTATGGTGCATACAAAGACAGCATCATTGTACCCTGCCTTTTAGCCTGTTTTCCTGTCTTTCTTTCTTTCTTTCTTTCTTTCTTTCTTTCTTTCTTTCTTTCTTTCTTTCGTTTCAAGATTTATTTATTAAGTATACACAGTTCTGCCTACATGCCAGAAGAGGGCACCAGATTGAATTGTAGATAGCTGTGAATTACCACAACCCATTTGGTTGCTGGGAATTGAACTCAGGACCCCTGGAAGAGCAGTCAGTGCTCTTAACCTCTGAACCATCGCTTCAGCCCCATAGCCTGTTTTTCAAATATTGTTTTCATTAGTTCTGTTTGGAGTGCTTCCTGCTCTTACCCAGGGCCAGAGTTCAGTTCCACATACAACCATTTTTAACTAGAGCTTCAAGGGATCAGCTGTTCTGTTCTGGCCAATATCAGCTGAATGCATGTGGATACATACATACATACATACATACATACATACATACATACACACACACATACATGCACACACACACACACACACACACACACACACAAATTAACCATTAACATTTCTATTGTTTGTTTGATTGGATTTTTTTCCAACAGGCTTTGTCTGTGTAACCTTGGCTGACCTGGAACTCAATCTGTAGACCAGGCTTGCATTGAATTCCCAGAGATCTGTCTGCCTCTGCCTCCCAAGTGCTGGGATTACAGGGTTGTACCACCAATGCCCAGTCTGCTTCCAGTGTTCATAACTACTGAGCCATCACTCTAGCTGCAACAATACAAATCTCTAGGGCACGGGCAATGCAGATAACCAAGGAGAAAGGCTTTTTCTGCCATGTTTCGTACCAGGAGAGCAATGATCTCAAGATGGCCTCAGACTTGTAGAAGTACTGTCTGTCAGATCCCAGAGATGGCTCTTCTTCATCTTGACTCAAGGTCAGAGAGTTCAAAACTGTCCCTAGTCTTCCAAGGTTAAAGTCATAAAGTCTAAGGCATGGCTACTGTAGGATGTTTGATCTTAATCTTGAAAGTCTTACCTAAATATCTACAGACTTGGTCTGAGGTGTGGTTACTCTTGACCTTCAAGGACCATAAGGAGAAGTTGAGTCTCAGGTGTGGTTATCAAATGTTTGGTATATTAAGGTAGAAAGTGGGTTTGTTCCTTATACATGATAAAGAAGTCTTTTGCCATGTTCCCCTTTTTGTTGGGTTATTTAAGAATGCTGAAGAGTAAACTTGGGATGTCCAGTATTCATGCACTGGATTGCCCTCTTGACTATCCTGTGTCTCTTTTTCTTAAGTGTCTTTACCTGCCATTTCTCAGTCTATTGTCCCCCTCAGGTATGAACCTGGCAAGTTGGCTGGATCCCACTGAAGCCTAACATGGATTGATTGTCACAAATATGCAATTCAGAAACACAGGTAAATGCAAAATATTAAACATTTATTTTCAGTGTTGGTACTTACAGCTCTGGGGATGCTAGGAAAGCAGACACTCTACTGCCAAACCATCCTCCTAGCTCACATTTTCACCTCACTAAGTTTCCCAGGCTGGCCTTGAACTTGGAATTCTCTTACTTCAGCTTCCTGTGAAGCTGGGATCCAGCTAGTGGTTTTGTTTGTGTTTTTGCTCTTAATACTGTCCCCTTTGGTGTTCTTTGGAGACCCAAGATCAACCTGTATATGTTTTTCTTTCCACCTACCAGGCTTCTGATGGTGAAGCCTGTCATCAAGCTTGGCAGTAGATGCTTTAACTTGCTAAGACAGCACCCCAGCCCTTTAGTTTTGTTTTAGGATGAGTATTTTGCACACATGGATGACTGAATCTCATATTGCAGTTCAAATGGAGACCACCAGGGGTTATTCGATCTCCTGAAACTGGAGTTGGATCCCCTGGAACAGGTTGTGAGCTATAGAGTGGGATCTGGAAACTGGGACATCTGCAAGAGCAACAAGTTCCCTAACCACAGAGCTACCTCTCCAGCCTCCTTACTCCCAATGTTCAGTTGCTTGTTGGAGACAGGGTCTCTCTGCCCCCTTGGCTGGTGTGGAATTGTTATGCCAAGTTCATAACAACTCAAAAAGAGACCACCAAGGAGTTGACTCACTGATGCAAATGAATGCCTCAGTTGTTATGGCTTTTTAAAGGAAACAGCTGCAAGAAGGGTGGTATGTGCCTTTCCTGTTCAGGATTGGTTTAGACTATGTGACTTGGGCTGGGTGGTGGTGGCAGCAGCCTTGGGTGGAGTGGAATTCTTAGAGAAATACCTGCCTCTGCCTTCCATGTGGTGGCATCAAACATGTTCCCAACCATTCTGGGCTCCTTATTCCCAGTATTGAGTGTCTTTAGACATTAATAAATAAATACCACAGGACAATCCTAGTTGTGTTCTCATTTACAAATGCAGATAGCATGGTGTGTAAAGCATGTCCAGTGGGTAAATAACAGACTCAGAACTCTGAGATGACAGCTGAGACTGCTTTCATTTAAAAGAACAAGAGAGGTCTCAGAGGTTGGAGCACTGGCTGCTCTTCCAGAGGTTCTGAGTCTCAATTCCCAACCACCACAGAGTGCCTCACAACCATATATAAAAAGATTTGGTGCCCTCGTCTGGTGTGCATACATACAAGCAGGCAGAATACTGTGTATATAATAAACAAATATTTCTAAAAATAAAGCAAAATCCAAGCAGTGGTGGTCCACACATTTTTAATTCCAGCACACAGGAGGTAGAGGCTGGAAGATGCCTTTGACTTGGAGATCATCCTGGTTTACAAGAGCTAGTTCCAGGACAGCACCCAAAGCCACAGAGAAACCCTTCCTTTAGGAAAAAAAAAGTACAGGAAGTAAAGTTAAACTGAGCAGCACTGTTGTGAAGCAGGGTGAGTCTGAGAGTATAGCCAGTATAGTAACAGATAACAGAAACCTAATATCCCAATAGCAAGAGCTGGAGATATTTCTCAGTGGTTAAGACTGCTCTTCTAGAGGAGACAAGTTTGGTTTAGTTGTTACACAAAATCCTGTAAATGATACTCTCGGGCATCTGATGCCATCTTCTGGCCTCTGTGTACACTGCAAGCCCAGATGCACATACCCATAGATAAAAAGAAAATGCCCAAATTAAAAATGCTTATTCCCCAAGCAGTTTCTAAACACACCAAGGTGTGTCACTAGATGAGTTAGTGTGAAAAACAAACATTAAAATAAAACAAAAAAAAAACAAATAGGGACAAAAACAAAAACAAAAAAAAAACCACTGTGTAAAAAAAAAATAGGTGAAATGTGTGTGTATTTATGTATGTGTATGTTTGTCTAAAGGGGGGTTGGTTTTTGGAGGATAGGAAATTCTTTTCTATCTCCACTTATGTGTGGAGTTATGGAAGCAAGTGGTTAGCATGGTGGCAGGATCAGGAAATTGAGACAACACATTTTCCTTTTTTTGGTTTTTGGATAGGGTTTCTCTTTGCAACATTGGGTGCCTGTCCTGAGGCATTGCTGTGCTCAGCCAGGGCTCGCATGAATCTCACAAGAGATCCTATACCTGCCCTCTTGCCTCTCGCAGCTGCATAAGGGATTAAAGGCTCCAGCCATCACTCCCTGGCTCAGTTATGTTTATTTGTTTCCTGCCTTTAGAATGAAAATAACCATTGTTGTTTTCTGTGCTGTTTTTTGAAGTAGCTTCTCCCATATCCCATGCTGGCCTGATAGTAGCTATAAAGCTGAGGCTGGTCTTAAAATTTCTACTTAAGCAGCTAGTATGTAGTGGTGCATGACTCCATTAGCATCCCCACGCTACTCCTGTCACCCTCCTCCTAAGCAAAACACTCACCACAGCTTCTGGAGTCTACCGGCCGGATGCCTCAGGCCTTCCCCCAGCAGCCACAGGCCCCTGTCTCCCAAGTCATTGAAGTTCATGTCCAGTTTTCAGAGGCAAGAGTTGAGTTGGAGCACATGGGCAATCTCTGCACATGTGTCTGAGCCCAGCTGGCAAATGCCCAACCTAGAGGAAGGGAAGGCCAAGGTGAGTTTGTCCCATGCCTTTTGGTTAGGTCACCAGGTCTGGGCTTACATGCCAAATTCGTATGCTGGGTGCAGGGGTATGACCGTGCCCACCTTTGAGAGAGACAAGGGGAGAAGGCAGAGAGGAAGGGAAGACAGAAAGCAAGGGACAGGCAGCTCACAATTGGCTGTAACTCCAATCCTAGGAAAGCTAATCTTGTCTTCTGGACTCTGTGGGTACCAGACAAGATCTTGGTCAAAAGCATACATGCAGGCAGAAAGCCACATCTGTCAAATTTTGTAATTTAAAAAAGAAGAAAGGGGTAGGGCTGTGGTGGTACACACATTTAACCCCAGCACTCAGGAGGCAGAGGCAGGGGGAATTGCTCTGAGTTCAAGGCCAGCTCTGGTCTACAGAGCAAGTTCCAGGAAATCCAGGGCTGTTACACAGAGAAACCTTGATGATTAATTGTTGCAGGAGCCCATTGTGGGTAGTATATCCCTGGGCCAGGAGGGCTGGGCTGTATAAAATCATCTAGCAGAGCAAGCCACAGGGAACCAACCAGTAAGCAGCAAATTTCTTTGGTTTCTTTACTGTTTTAGGCTTCTGCATTGGTTTCCCTCAGTGAGGAGCTATATAACTTGTAGGATAACAAAAACTCTTGCTTCCTGAAGTCACCTTTGGTCATGTTGTTTATCATAGTAACAGAAAGCCAAGTAGACCCGAAGGTACACTTGACCGTCACCAAGTGTTAAATCTTTTAACTGAAGACCTGAAAGAGTTAAGCACCAACCTCATCCCCCAGAAAAAAAAAAATTATAATATAATCTATATATAGATATATAGTATACTATATATATGCGCACACAATGATGAATATGTAATGTATGTATGTATGTATGTTATGTATATGTTTTCTGTATGATACTGATATACATGTATCTGCAGGCATGATATGCCTAGCAAAGGCCAGAAGAGGACAAGATCTCATTAAATAAAAAGATAGTGAAGCCTCAATATACGTCACTGGATAAGTTTGAATCAGGACCTCTGGCGAAAACAGCTAGTGCTCTGAACCCCTGAGCCATCTCTCCAGCACCTCCCTGGAAACTAAATGTACAGCAGAACAGAAGAGCCGTTTCAGTGGTGTCAGTGATGTGTGTAAAGACCCTGTGGCAGAAAAACTTGACAGCAAGATTCTGTAGCTAGAGCTTGTGAGGAAATGGGTGGGCCCATGGCCTCCATGGAGAGAGAAGCCAGATCAAGCATGCTGAATCAGGAACTGCAGTCAACAGAGGGTCTGCAGTTTGCAGTCTGGGTGCCCAGGGCCCTCACTCAGCAGAATCACCCCAGTATCAACAAGGTCGTTCAGGCCCGGGTCCACCTCAGTCAGGGTCTGGTTCAGCCAGAGGCAGGAGGCCAGATAATCACAGGAAACCTGGCTGAGGTGGCAGATCTTCAGCCTGTGTAAAAGCCAGCCGGTACGTATTATGGGGGGATTTCTGGGGAGATGGAATCTATCCTCTGCCCCTGTCTTCAGAGTTCAGTGTTCTCAGGAAGCTGTGTGGTACACACCTGTGACACTCACCAGCACATGGTAGACAGAGGCAGAGGATGCTCCATTAGACTTGTCTGGGTGTATAGTGAGGCTCTGGTTCAAAAAGCCAGGGGCTGTAGGTGTAGCTCAGTAGTAGGGCTCTTGCCTTTTGTGTGCAAGGTCCTGGGTTTGATTCCCAGCACCCTCCCACCCCACAAAGAAAGCAAGTATGACAAATCAAAAGACAGAACTTGATCAAGTCCGGTGATGTGCAGTGCCACAAATCGTCCTGCATCCAGACACCAGGAGACAGAATCAAGCACTCTCTGTGCATACTAGGACATCCTGTTATACAGAGTGAATTCCAGAACAACCAGGACCCTATCTAAAAAACAAACAAATGAACAAACAAAAAATACCTGTCCAAGATGCCAATATGATATTATACGTTTTTGATTACATAAATATATACAGGATTTTCAAATTGCACTTAAAAATTATTTTGTGGCCTGGTGTTGGTGGTGCACGCCTTTAATACCAGAACTCGGAAGGCAAAGGCAGGCAGATCTCTATGAGTTCGAGGCCAGAGTGGTCTCAGGAGCAAGTGCCAGGATAGGCTCCAAAGGAAGAAACCCTGTCTCAAAAACCAAAAACAAAAAATTATTTTGTGTGAGGTGGGCATGCTGGCATTTGCAGTTAATCCTGACACTGAGGAGGCAGAGGCAGGTGGATCTCTGTGAGTTGGAGGACAGCCTGGTCTACATATCAAATTCCAGGTTAGTTAGAGTTATACAACGAGACCCTGTCTCAAAAACATTTTGTGGGCTATACCTGTGCACATGCACAGCAGCAAGTGCTCCTCAGCACGGAATCATCCCTCAAGCCCCTGTGGTTCTTTTCTAATTATTGCAGGAGCCCATAATGGTCATTGTTCCATGACAGCTTGCAAGAGTTTCTCCTTTCAGAGTGTGGGCTCCAGGCACTAAACTCAGGTTGTCAGGTACCTTACGTGAGGAAATTCTCAGGAGCCCCTACATGTACTTTCTAGTAAGACTTTTAATTCTCTAAAACAAACAAGACTGGAATATGTCTCAAACCTTTAGTCCTAACTATTGTGGTTATAATTGTGGCGATCATGTTCTTCCTATCTTAGTAATGAATGTTTGAACTTCCTCAGGGGGTTGCACTTTGTCACCAGCCTTGGTAGCCAGTGCCTTTATCTGCTGTGCCATCAACTTTTTGACCCCTTCTATCAAATCTCTCAATCTCTCTCTCTCTCTATCTCTATCTCTATCTCTATCTCTATCTCTATCTCTATCTCTGTGTAGACCAGGCTGGCCTCGAACTCGCAGAGATCAGCCAGCCTCTGCCTCCCGAGTGCTGGGACTAAAGGCATGCACCACCAATGCCTCTTGTATCTAATTTTTAAAATTATTATTTTATTGGGTTGGAGAGATGGTTCAACTATTAAGAGCATGGGCACCTCTTGCGGAGGACCCAGGGTTCAAATCCCAATACTCACATGGCAGCTCTCAGTTGTTATGGGATATTAGTTGAAGATGTGTTACATTCTTTTATGTTGTATTTGTTTAACTCTGTGAAGCTGTTACTTTCCAAGCCCAACACACCTGACTGGTCTAATAAAGAGCTGAACTGTCAATAACTAGGCAGGAGAGAGGGATAGACAGGGCTGGTGGGCAGAGAGAATAAATAGAAGAAGAGAGAAAGGAAAAGGGAAAGAAGAGAAAAGGGGGAGAGAGAAAACCAGGGGGCAGCCACACAGCCAGCAAAAGAGTAAGAAGGAAAGAAAGAGATAGAGAATAGAGAATGGTAAAAGCCCAGAGACACAAGGTAGATGGGATATTTTTTTTAAAGATTGATTTATTTCTTCTGTGTGTAGTATTCTCTGTGCATATGTGCCTTCCCTGAACACTAGGAGAGGGTGCTGGACAGAAGGTTGTGAGCCACCATGTGGTTGCTGGGAATTGAACTCAGAACGTCTGAAGAACAGCCAGTGCTCTTAACCTCTGGCCCATTGCTCCAGTCCCTCTAGATGGAATAACTATGCACAAACATCTGTAACTCCTGCTCCAAGGGACCCAGCACCCTCACACAGACATACATTCTGGCAAAACACCAATGCTCATGAAATAAAAAATATGTAACATTTTACCTGGGCTGTGGTGGCCCATACCTTTAAACCCAGCACTTGGGAAGCAGAGGCAGGCAGACCTCTTCGAGTTTGAGTCCAGCCTGGTCTACAGAGATAGATCCAGGACAGCTAGGGCTACACAGAGAAATCCTGTTGGGGAACTCTTTAGGGTCTGCTGTTCTTCTCATAACTAAGTGTGACCCATAGTGCCCTTAGGGTCCACTGTCTGTCTAGTGACTAGGTGTTTACTTCCTATCTCCCTGCTTCTGCCTATGCCTTTATGCAAGAATGCAAATTATCTGCCAATTGGGGGGGGATTGGCCGCATGGACCTTGATCTGAGTAAATTTACACTGGGGCTACTGTTGGTATAAAAGCCTACTCCCCTTTGAAATAAACAGCCTTCTCCTTGCAAGAGTGATGGTGTGTGTTGTCTTTGTTTAATCATTAGATTCCCTTGCCCGAACCCATGAGAAGGTTGTAGAGCTGCTGTTACAACAATTGGAGGTCCCACCAAGACTTGGGAAAGAAGGAGAGACACTGAAGAATCACCCAGGAAGGCTTGCCAGCATTAAGGTAAGGAACTGGTGTATTGAAGATGGGTGCAGCAGGTTCTTACTCTCTTATGGGGAACCAATTGGTCCAATTGTCCAATAAGCATTGCACCAGTATTCAGTACAAGACAGCAACAGACTTTTAAAAACTGTACAAGAGGTCAGCTCTTGGTTTTTAATCTCTGGTGACCTTAGTATTGTTGATGGGGAGCAGGTGAGGATAGACCTGCAAAGGGCATTACACAGAGATGGGCCGAATGCCATACCAACTGTCACTTTTTATCTGTGCCCTCTTGTCAAAGAAGCACTTCTTAGTACTATTGTAGAAGTGAAAAAGCAGGTTGAAGAAGCAACGGCTGCCTTAGCAGAGTCTCAGAACCAAGAGTCTGTTAGGTCACTTCAAGCTTCTAGTGACACTTCCTTTGGGCCCTCTCCCTCATATTCAGGGGATTAGACTAAGGAAAGGGAAGAACTGGAAAGGTACGTTAAATTATAACATAAGCTAAAAAATGTTCCCTTGAGTCTCATTCTCCTGCTCGAAATTCTAGCGCTCTCTGTTTCCCTTTGGCCTTTCCTGAAAAGCAGAGTGGCCCAGTGATGTTCTCAATCATAGAGATAGTTGCTCCCCAAGGCCAGAATCAGAGAGAGCATTCCCCTCTTAATTATAAGGATATTAAACAGCTTAAAGAGGCAGTTATGTCTTAGGGCCTCATGTCTATTTAATTACTCTGACCATTTTTTAATTCTTTGTGGCCTTGAATTGCATGCCCAGTGATTGGCAACAATTATGTCCAGCTGTGCTGTCCAGGGGAGATTATTTGATTTGGAGAGGTAAATTCCAACAGCTATGTAACCAAATGGAACAGCACAACATGGCTGGCGGTTTCCCTGAAAAGAACTCAGAAATGCTTACTGGTACGGGAGCCTATGCAAACCTAGGTCAGTAAATTCTTTATGATCCAGCTGTATATGCACAGACCTCAGCTGCTTGCAGGGTGTATATTTGGGGATGCCGATAATGTCATGTCTATAGTGAGAAAACTAGCTTTAAAAAATGCCAACAAGTATTGTAAAGAGGTTTTACCACCTCACAAGGCCAAAAGCCTCAATGATTACATTCGCATTTGTAGAGATATAGATGGACACCACATTATGGGACAAGTTATTGCTTCTGCTATGCAGGAAAATAAGAAGGTCAGTGAGGGAGCCAGACCCAAGACATGCTTGGTTGTGGCAAATGGGTGCACACTTAAAAGTTTAGTCTTTGGCTGGACACCCTTCAAACTTGAAGTGGTTTTCAGAGGCTTCTGGGTGATATTAATTAGATGAGACATACTTTAAATATTACTACTGGGCCAATTAAACCTCTCTTTAATATTTTACAAGGTGATTCCGATCCCAACTCTCCTCGAGTCCTTACTACTGGAGGAGGGACGTGCATCCACTTGTTTGAAAAGGCCTTAGAATGAGCTAATTTTGATTATATCGATTATGCCCTGCCTTTAAAATTATTAGTGTTTTGTTCTGTTCATTCTCCTACAGGAGTTTTTTGGCAAGAGAGTACTATTCTTTGGCTTCATTCTCAGGCCTCCCCATCTAAATCAGTGGAATCCTATCCCCAAGCTATAATTACACCCCTATTTAAAGCACAAAAGATTGCTTTGCAGACTTTTGGTAAGGAGCCAGATCAGGTTTACATTTATCCCGTCAACAAATAGAGTGGCTACAAAATAATAGTTATGATTGGGCCATTTTTCTCTGTGCTACCCAGAATGATTTTGAAAACCATTACCTGTCCAATAATCTGATTTTCCCGAAGATTATAGTCTCTCAGCCTATTTCCAGGGGCAAATGGTTTTCACAGATGGTTCTTCAAAAGGGACAACTGTAGTTGTATCGTATCCTATCATTAAGACAGCCATAAAGTTGCTGCAGCTTCTGCCCAAATGGCCGAACTTTTAGCCTTGGCCATGGCTCTACAACTCTTCCTCAGGGAAGCTTTAACATCTATACTGATAGTCAATATCTAGCTCAAATTGTCCAACCTTTGGAGATTCCTGCCTATGTTGCCACTGTCTCCAGAGCACAAGAGAGTTTGTGACAGATACAGGGTCTGCTATGGCAACGTAGTGAACCTGTATTTGTGGGACATCTTAGGGCCCATACCCATTTGCTAGTGAAAGAAATCACATAGCCAACATGTACACTCAAATAATTGCAGTTTCACAAGAGTTCACTAGAGCACAATCCTTACATACATGCTTTCATTTCAGCACAGGGTCCTTACAATTTCATAATGGGTTAACCAAGGAATAAGTTGCTTAAATAGTTAAAAATTGCCCTCTTTGTGTGGAATTTCTTCCAGGGCCTCACTTGGCAGTTAATCCCCGAGGACTGTTGCCCAATCACCTGTGGCAGATGTATGTGCCATCCTTTGGTAAATTGCAATTTGTTTTTGTAGATAATTTTTCTATACTAATATTTGCCTCTGTCCATTCTTGTGAAAAGGTAAAAGATGTTAAAAGCCACTGTCTACAGAATTTTGCTTACATGGGGGTCCCAAAACAAATTAAGACTGATAATGGCCCTGCTTATGTCAGCAGAGGTTTCATTCAATTTTGTCAAGATTTTGAAATTACCCCCAAAACTGGTATTCCTTACAACCTCCAAGGGCAGGCTATTGTGGAACATGCCCACCACACTTTAAAAGTCTATTTAATGTTAAGAAGGGGGACCTTGAGAGTGACCTTGGCTTCCCTAACTCTATCACTTATTTTCTATCTTAAATATTTAACTGTGAATGATTCTGGTAACTCTGTAGCAGACTGTCATTGGCGGTCCACTGCACAGAAAAGAACTTTGATTAACTGGAGAGACCTTCCCTCAGGCCGTTGGAAAGGGCCAGATCCAGTTTTGGTGGGGGCCCCGGGTTCTGTTTGTGTTTTCACATAGGATGGCAAGGCCCCAATTTGGGTTCCTGAGTGTTGTGTGCTCCTGGTTCCTGCTGATATGCTTTAACCATCTAATGACTCATTGGGTGTTGGGACCCAGTCCCCACAGGGTCTCTAAGAGTTGTTTTCCAGAATAACCACAGGTACCTCCTGTTTTTCTGATGTCCCCCAATAGGATCCTGATGTGAACCCTTTAACCTGGGATTTTTGTAAGTTTTTACACAAGGGTGCTCCACAATAAAAGTGAGGGACATTCTCTCAGAAAGTGAACCAGGTATCTTGTGGTTCATCCAACTATCCAGGCTTTTGCCCAACACTTGGACTTAGTGGTAGCCAAGGGAAGCCACAAGTGGAGTTTCCACAGAGATCGGGAAAGAAAGGGAACCCTGAGAGATCACCCTCAAAAGCCTGCCAAGCAAGTAAGGAGTTGAGAGTGTGGATTGCAAAATATACTATAAAATAGGCACCTCACCTCCTAAGAGAGTTGGATTGGAATAGAGTTCACAGTCAATCACACAGATAAAGTTTAAAGAGACAAGGCACTGGTAAGATTTCATTTTAACTTTGGATTAAGTAATAATGCTAAGAAAATTATTAAAGAAATACAGGAAATCCTCCACTGAGGAATCCCTCCCCCATGAGATACCCACCAGCAGCCAGCTGACCCAGCAGCCCGTGCCCTTGTCCACTCAAGCCGGCTGTGGGCTCCAATCAGCCAGCAATGATGTGGTGTGCACAGGCTGGCTGGAGAAATCACCTCCTGAGAAAAAGTTGGAGCGCTATGCTTGGAAGAAACGCTGGTTCATCCTGCGGCGTGGTCAGATGAGAGGTGATCCGGATGTTCTAGAATACTATAAGAATGAACACTCCAAGAAACCCCTGCGGGTCATCAACCTAAACTTCTGTAACCATCTGGGTGTAGGCGTGACCTTCAACAAAAAAGAACTCCAAAAGAGTTTTATGTTTGATATCAAGACCAATGAGCGCACCTTCTACCTGGTGGCTGAGACAGAGGCTGACATGAATAGGTGGGTCCAGAGCATCTGCCAGATCTGCGGCTTCAGTCAGACTAAAGGGAGCACTGATGCCCTGAGAAACCTTCCTTCAGTCAGTCATAGTCACCGCTCTTCACCAGCTGAATTCAGCAGCTCCAGTCAGCACCTGTTCCCAGCAAGAAGGTCCTCAGCCCTTTCACACTCCAGCCAGCTACCTCTGTCAAGCTGCATCCAGCCTGCCGTGTCCTCCAGTGCACCTCAGGAGTACCAACACTTGCACCAGTGCATAAGTGGAAGGACAGAAAATGCAAGGAATGCCAGCTTTTCTCAGAGAAACCTACAGGAGAGTGGTATAGCCGCACAAAACCTTGCCCAGGGCAATAGACACTATATCAACAGAGTCAGCAGTCAAGTCCATGACTTCTATAGCCTTACCAAGCCAAGCCAATACAGTGGTTTTGACCTGCCTCATAGCCTGGCTTCACACAGCCACACCAAGGGCAACGTCACAGGCTCTCTGGCAGATAGTGAGGATGTGTACACATACAAGGCACACAGAAACAACCCATGTAGGGAATTTGGAGACCTCCCACTGGACCCAGCCATAGCTCCCCCACGACAGCACCCCAAGACACCTTGGTGGAACAGCCCTCAACAAAGAACTCAAGTCAGTGACTACAAGTACCCAACAAAAGGCAAAGAAACTGCCTGCTTGCATGCTAAATCTCCAAATAACACTATCGTGGGTCAATCAGACAATGCCAGCTTCTCTCAGAGTAACCTACAGGAGGGTCGTACAGCTGCACAAAAACTTGCCCGGGGCAATAGACACAGTATCAGCAGAGTCAGCAGTCAGGACCATGACTTCTATAGCATTCCTAAGCCAAGCCAATACAGTGGTTTTGACCTCCCTCGTAGCCTGGCTTAGGAATGCTATAGAAGTCATGGTCCTGACTGCTGACTCTGCTGATACTGTGTCTATTGCCCCGGGCAAGTTTTTGTGCAGCTGTACGACCCTCCTGTAGGTTACTCTGAGAGAAGCTGGCATTGTCTGATTGACCCATGATAGTGTTATTTGGAGATTTAGCATGCAAGCAGGCAGTTTCTTTGCCTTTTGTTGGGTACTTGTAGTCACTGACTTGAGTTCTTTGTTGAGGGCTGTTCCACCAAGGTGTCTTGGGGTGCTGTCGTGGGGGAGCTATGGCTGGGTCCAGTGGGAGGTCTCCAAATTCCCTACATGGTTTGTTTCTGTGTGCCTTGTATGTGTACACATCCTCACTATCTGCCAGAGAGCCTGTGACGTTGCCCTTGGTGTGGCTGTGTGAAGCCAGGCTATGAGGCAGGTCAAAACCACTGTATTGGCTTGGCTTGGTAAGGCTATAGAAGTCATGGACCTGACTGCTGACTCTGTTGATATAGTGTCTATTGCCCTGGGCAAGGTTTTGTGCGGCTATACCACTCTCCTGTAGGTTTCTCTGAGAAAAGCTGGCATTCCTTGCATTTTCTGTCCTTCCACTTATGCACTGGTGCAAGTGTTGGTACTCCTGAGGTGCACTGGAGGACACGGCAGGCTGGATGCAGCTTGACAGAGGTAGCTGGCTGGAGTGTGAAAGGGCTGAGGACCTTCTTGCTGGGAACAGGTGCTGACTGGAGCTGCTGAATTCAGCTGGTGAAGAGCGGTGACTATGACTGACTGAAGGAAGGTTTCTCAGGGCATCAGTGCTCCCTTTAGTCTGACTGAAGCCGCAGATCTGGCAGATGCTCTGGACCCACCTATTCATGTCAGCCTCTGTCTCAGCCACCAGGTAGAAGGTGCGCTCATTGGTCTTGATATCAAACATAAAACTCTTTTGGAGTTCTTTTTTGTTGAAGGTCACGCCTACACCCAGATGGTTACAGAAGTTTAGGTTGATGACCCGCAGGGGTTTCTTGGAGTGTTCATTCTTATAGTATTCTAGAACATCCGGATCACCTCTCATCTGACCACGCCGCAGGATGAACCAGCGTTTCTTCCAAGCATAGCGCTCCAACTTTTTCTCAGGAGGTGATTTCTCCAGCCAGCCTGTACACACCACATCATGGCCTGCTGATTGGAGCCCACAGCCAGCTTGAGTGGACAAGGGCACGGGCTGCTGGGTCAGCTGGCTGCTGGTGGGTATCTCATGGGGGAGGGATTCCTCAGTGGAGGATTTCCTGTATTTCTTTAATAATTTTCTTAGCATTATTACTTAATCCAAAGTTAAAATGAAATCTTACCAGTGCCTTGTCTCTTTAAACTTTCTCTGTGTGATTGACTGTGAACTCTATTCCAATCCAACTCTCTTAGGAGGTGAGGTGCCTATTTTATAGTATATTTTGCAATCCACACTCTCAACTCCTTACTTGCTTGGCAGGCTTTTGAGGGTGATCTCTCAGGGTTCCCTTTCTTTACCGATCTCTGTGGAAACTCCACTTGTGGCCTCCCTTGGCTACCACTAAGTCCAAGTGTTGGGCAAAAGCCTGGATAGTTGGATGAACCACAAGATACCTGGTTCACTTTCTGAGAGAATGTCCCTCACTTTTATTGTGGAGCACCCTTGTGTAAAAACTTACAAAAATCCCAGGTTAAAGGGTTCACATCAGGATCCTATTGGGGGACATCAGAAAAACAGGAGGTACCTGTGGTTATTCTGGAAAACAACTCTTAGAGACCCTGTGGGGACTGGGTCCCAACACCCAATGAGTCATTAGATGGTTAAAGCATATCAGCAGGAACCAGGAGCACACAACACTCAGGAACCCAAATTGGGGCCTTGCCATCCTATGTGAAAACACAAACAGAAACCGGGGCCCACACCAAAACTGGATCTGGCCCTTTCCAACGGCCTGAGGGAAGGTCTCTCCAGTTAATCAAAGTTCTTTTCTGTGCAGTGGACCGCCAATGACAGTCTGCTACAGAGTTACCAGAATCATTCACAGTTAAATATTTAAGATAGAAAATAAGTGATAGAGTTAGGGAAGCCAAGGTCACTCTCAAGGTCCCCCTTCTTAACATTAAATAGGCTTTTAAAGTGTGGTGGGCATGTTCCACAATAGCCTGCCCTTGGAGGTTGTAAGGAATACCAGTTTTGGGGGTAATTTCAAAATCTTGACAAAATTGAATGAAACCTCTGCTGACATAAGCAGGGCCATTATCAGTCTTAATTTGTTCTGGGACCCCCATGTAAGCAAAATTCTGTAGACAGTGGCTTTTAACATCTTTTACCTTTTCACAAGAATGGACAGAGGCAAATATTAGTATAGAAAAATTATCTACAAAAACAAATTGCAATTTACCAAAGGATGGCACATACATCTGCCACAGGTGATTGGGCAACAGTCCTCGGGGATTAACTGCCAAGTGAGGCCCTGGAAGAAATTCCACACAAAGAGGGCAATTTTTAACTATTTAAGCAACTTATTCCTTGGTTAACCCATTATGAAATTGTAAGGACCCTGTGCTGAAATGAAAGCATGTATGTAAGGATTGTGCTCTAGTGAACTCTTGTGAAACTGCAATTATTTGAGTGTACATGTTGGCTATGTGATTTCTTTCACTAGCAAATGGGTATGGGCCCTAAGATGTCCCACAAATACAGGTTCACTACGTTGCCATAGCAGACCCTGTATCTGTCACAAACTCTCTTGTGCTCTGGAGACAGTGGCAACATAGGCAGGAATCTCCAAAGGTTGGACAATTTGAGCTAGATATTGACTATCAGTATAGATGTTAATGCTTCCCTGAGGAAGAGTTGTAGAGCCATGGCCAAGGCTAAAAGTTCGGCCATTTGGGCAGAAGCTGCAGCAACTTTATGGCTGTCTTAATGATAGGATAAGATACAACTACAGTTGTCCCTTTTGAAGAACCATCTGTGAAAACCATTTGCCCCTGGAAATAGGCTGAGAGACTATAATCTTCGGGAAAATCAGATTATTGGACAGGTAATGGTTTTCAAAATCATTCTGGGTAGCACAGAGAAAAATGGCCCAATCATAACTATTATTTTGTAGCCACTCTATTTGTTGACGGGATAAATGTAAACCTGATCTGGCTCCTTACCAAAAGTCTGCAAAGCAATCTTTTGTGCTTTAAATAGGGGTGTAATTATAGCTTGGGGATAGGATTCCACTGATTTAGATGGGGAGGCCTGAGAATGAAGCCAAAGAATAGTACTCTCTTGCCAAAAAACTCCTGTAGGAGAATGAACAGAACAAAACACTAATAATTTTAAAGGCAGGGCATAATCGATATAATCAAAATTAGCTCATTCTAAGGCCTTTTCAAACAAGTGGATGCACGTCCCTCCTCCAGTAGTAAGGACTCGAGGAGAGTTGGGATCGGAATCACCTTGTAAAATATTAAAGAGAGGTTTAATTGGCCCAGTAGTAATATTTAAAGTATGTTTCATCTAATTAATATCACCCAGAAGCCTCTGAAAACCACTTCAAGTTTGAAGGGTGTCCAGCCAAAGACTAAACTTTTAAGTGTGCACCCATTTGCCACAACCAAGCATGTCTTGGGTCTGGCTCCCTCACTGACCTTCTTATTTTCCTGCATAGCAGAAGCAATAACTTGTCCCATAATGTGGTGTCCATCTATATCTCTACAAATGCGAATGTAATCATTGAGGCTTTTGGCCTTGTGAGGTGGTAAAACCTCTTTACAATACTTGTTGGCATTTTTTAAAGCTAGTTTTCTCACTATAGACATGACATTATCGGCATCCCCAAATATACACCCTGCAAGCAGCTGAGATCTGTGCATATACAGCTGGATCATAAAGAATTTACTGACCTAGGTTTGCATAGGCTCCCGTACCAGTAAGCATTTCTGAGTTCTTTTCAGGGAAACCGCCAGCCATGTTGTGCTGTTCCATTTGGTTACATAGCTGTTGGAATTTACCTCTCCAAATCAAATAATCTCCCCTGGACAGCACAGCTGGACATAATTGTTGCCAATCACTGGGCATGCAATTCAAGGCCACAAAGAATTAAAAAATGGTCAGAGTAATTAAATAGACATGAGGCCCTAAGACATAACTGCCTCTTTAAGCTGTTTAATATCCTTATAATTAAGAGGGGAATGCTCTCTCTGATTCTGGCCTGGGGGAGCAACTATCTCTATGATTGAGAACATCACTGGGCCACTCTGCTTTTCAGGAAAGGCCAAAGGGAAACAGAGAGCGCTAGAATTTCGAGCAGGAGAATGAGACTCAAGGGAACATTTTTTAGCTTATGTTATAATTTAACGTACCTTTCCAGTTCTTCCCTTTCCTTAGTCTAATCCCCTGAATATGAGGGAGAGGGCCCAAAGGAAGTGTCACTAGAAGCTTGAAGTGACCTAACAGACTCTTGGTTCTGAGCCTCTGCTAAGGCAGCCGTTGCTTCTTCAACCTGCTTTTTCACTTCTACAATAGTACTAAGAAGTGCTTCTTTGACAAGAGGGCACAGATAAAAAGTGACAGTTGGTATGGCATTCGGCCCATCTCTGTGTAATGCCCTTTGCAGGTCTATCCTCACCTGCTCCCCATCAACAATACTAAGGTCACCAGAGATTAAAAACCAAGAGCTGACCTCTTGTACAGTTTTTAAAAGTCTGTTGCTGTCTTGTACTGAATACTGGTGCAATGCTTATTGGACAATTGGACCAATTGGTTCCCCATAAGAGAGTAAGAACCTGCTGCACCCATCTTCAATACACCAGTACCTTACCTTAATGCTGGCAAGCCTTCCTGGGTGATTCTTCAGTGTCTCTCCTTCTTTCCCAAGTCTTGGTGGGACCTCCAATTGTTGTAACAGCAGCTCTACAACCTTCTCATGGGTTCGGGCAAGGGAATCTAATGATTAAACAAAGACAACACACACCATCACTCTTGCAAGGAGAAGGCTGTTTATTTCAAAGGGGAGTAGGCTTTTATACCAACAGTAGCCCCAGTGTAAATTTACTCAGATCAAGGTCCATGCGGCCAATCCCCCCCCAATTGGCAGATAATTTGCATTCTTGCATAAAGGCATAGGCAGAAGCAGGGAGATAGGAAGTAAACACCTAGTCACTAGACAGACAGTGGACCCTAAGGGCACTATGGGTCACACTTAGTTATGAGAAGAACAGCAGACCCTAAAGAGTTCCCCAACAGGATTTCTCTGTGTAGCCCTAGCTGTCCTGGATCTATCTCTGTAGACCAGGCTGGACTCAAACTCGAAGAGGTCTGCCTGCCTCTGCTTCCCAAGTGCTGGGTTTAAAGGTATGGGCCACCACAGCCCAGGTAAAATGTTACATATTTTTTATTTCATGAGCATTGGTGTTTTGCCAGAATGTATGTCTGTGTGAGGGTGCTGGGTCCCTTGGAGCAGGAGTTACAGATGTTTGTGCATAGTTATTCCATCTAGAGGGACTGGAGCAATGGGCCAGAGGTTAAGAGCACTGGCTGTTCTTCAGACGTTCTGAGTTCAATTCCCAGCAACCACATGGTGGCTCACAACCTTCTGTCCAGCACCCTCTCCTAGTGTTCAGGGAAGGCACATATGCACAGAGAATACTACACACAGAAGAAATAAATCAATCTTTTAAAAAAATATCCCATCTACCTTGTGTCTCTGGGCTTTTACCATTCTCTATTCTCTATCTCTTTCTTTCCTTCTTACTCTTTTGCTGGCTGTGTGGCTGCCCCCTGGTTTTCTCTCTCCCCCTTTTCTCTTCTTTCCCTTTTCCTTTCTCTCTTCTTCTATTTATTCTCTCTGCCCACCAGCCATGTCTATCCCTCTCTCCTGCCTAGTTATTGACAGTTCAGCTCTTTATTAGACCAGTCAGGTGTGTTGGGCTTGGAAAGTAACAGCTTCACAGAGTTAAACAAATACAACATAAAAGAATGTAACACATCTTCAACTAATATCCCATAACAACTGAGAGCTGCCATGTGAGTATTGGGATTTGAACCCTGGGTCCTCCGCAAGAGGTGCCCATGCTCTTAATAGTTGAACCATCTCTCCAACCCAATAAAATAATAATTTTAAAAATTAGATACAAGAGGCATTGGTGGTGCATGCCTTTAGTCCCAGCACTCGGGAGGCAGAGGCTGGCTGATCTCTGCGAGTTCGAGGCCAGCCTGGTCTACACAGAGATAGAAAGAGAGAGAGAGAGAAAGAGAGAGAGAGATTTGATAGCAAGGGTCAAAAAGTTGATGGCACAGCAGATAAAGGCACTGGCTACCAAGGCTGGTGACAAAGTGCAACCCCCTGAGGAAGTTCAACCATTCAATACTAAGATAGGAAGAACATGATCACTGCAATTATAACCACAATTGTTAGGACTAAAGGCTTGAGACATATTCCAGTCTTGTTTGTTTTAGAGAATTAAAAGTCTTACTAGAAAGTACATGTAGGGGCTCCTGAGAATTTCCTCACGTAAGGTACCTGACAACCTGAGTTTAGTGCCTGGAGCCCACACTCTGAAAGGAGAAACTCTTGCAAGCTGTCATGGAACAATGACCATTATGGGCTCCTGCAATAATTAGAAAAGAACCACAGGGGCTTGAGGGATGATTCCGTGCTGAGGAGCACTTGCTGCTGTGCATGTGCACAGGTATAGCCCACAAAATGTTTTTGAGACAGGGTCTCGTTGTATAACTCTAACTAACCTGGAATTTGATATGTAGACCAGGCTGTCCTCCAACTCACAGAGATCCACCTGCCTCTGCCTCCTCAGTGTCAGGATTAACTGCAAATGCCAGCATGCCCACCTCACACAAAATAATTTTTTGTTTTTGGTTTTTGAGACAGGGTTTCTTCCTTTGGAGCCTATCCTGGCACTTGCTCCTGAGACCACTCTGGCCTCGAACTCATAGAGATCTGCCTGCCTTTGCCTTCCGAGTTCTGGTATTAAAGGCGTGCACCACCAACACCAGGCCACAAAATAATTTTTAAGTGCAATTTGAAAATCCTGTATATATTTATGTAATCAAAAACGTATAATATCATATTGGCATCTTGGACAGGTATTTTTTGTTTGTTCATTTGTTTGTTTTTTAGATAGGGTCCTGGTTGTTCTGGAATTCACTCTGTATAACAGGATGGCCTTGAACGCATAGAGATCTGCTTGATCTGTCTCCTGAGTGCTGGGATCAACGATGTGCACCACCATCAACCGGACTTGAACAGTTTGTTGCTTTTATTTTCTACTTGCTTTCTTTTGGGGGTGGGAGGGTGCTGGGAATCAAACCCAGGACCTTGCACACAACAGGCAAGAGCCCTACTACTGAGCTACATCTACAGCCCCTGGCTTTTTGAACCAGAGCCTCACTATACACCCAGACAAGTCTAATGGAGCATCCTCTGCCTCTGTCTACCATGTGCTGGTGAGTGTCACAGGTGTGTGCCACACAGCTTCCTGAGAACACTGAACTCTGAAGACAGGGGCAGAGGATAGATTCCATGTCCCCAGGAAATCCCCCCATAATACGTACCGGCTGGCTTTTACACAGGCTGAAGATCTGCCACCTCAGCCAGGTTTCCTGTGATTATCTGGCCTCCTGCCTCTGGCTGAACCAGACCCTGACTGAGGTGGACCCAGGCCTGAACGACCTTGTTGATACTGGGGTGATTCTGCTGAGTGAGGGCCCTGGGCACCCAGACTGCAAACTGCAGACCCTCTGTTGACTGCAGTTCCTGATTCAGCATGCTTGATCTGGCTTCTCTCTCCATGGAGGCCATGGGCCCACCCATTTCCTCACCAGCTCTAGCTACAGAATCTTGCTGTCAAATTTTTCTGCCACAGGGTCTATACACACATCACTGACACCACTGAAATGACACTTCTGTTCTGCTGTACATTTAGTTTCCAGGGAGGTGCTGGAGAGATGGCTCAGGGGTTCAGAGCACTAGCTGCTTTTCCAGAGGTCCTGAGTTCAATTCCCAGTGACCATATGATGGCTCACAATCATTTATAATGAGATCTTGTGCCCTCTTCTGGCCTGCAGGCATACATGCCTGCAGAACAATGTATACATACATACAAACACATATACATACATACATACATACATACATACATACATATACACACACATGTGTGCGCACTATATATATATTGATATATATATACATATATAATAATATATATATAATTTTTTTTTCTGGGGGAGAGGTTGGTTAATCTTTCAGGTCTCAGAACAAATAACACTGACCAAAGTGTACCTTCTGTTCTACTTGGCTTTCTGTTACTATGATAAACAACATGACCAAAGGTGACTTCAGGAAGCAAGAGTTTTTGTTATCCTACAAGTTATATAGCTCCTCACTGAGGGAAACCAATGCAGAAGCCTAAAACAGTAAAGAAACCAAAGAAATTTGCTGCTTACTGGTTGGTTCCCTGTGGCTTGCTCTGCTAGATGATTTTATACAGCCCAGCCCTACTGGCCCAGGGATATACTACCCACAATGGGCTCCTGCAACAATTAACCATCAAGGTTTCTCTGTGTAACAGCCCTGGATGTCCTGGAACTTGCTCTGTAGACCAGAGCTGGCCTTGAACTCAGAGCAATCCCCCTGCCTCTGCCTCCTGAGTGCTGGGGTTAAATGTGTGTACCACCACAGCCCTACCCCTTTCTTCTTTTTTAAATTACAAAATTTGACAGATGTGGCTTTCTGCCTGCATGTATGCTTTTGACCAAGATCTTGTCTGGTACCCACAGAGTCCAGAAGACAAGATTAGCTTTCCTAGGATTGGAGTTACAGCCAATTGTGAGCTGCCTGTCCCTTGCTTTCTGTCTTCCCTTCCTCTCTGCCTTCTCCCCTTGTCTCTCTCAAAGGTGGGCACGGTCATACCCCTGCACCCAGCATACGAATTTGGCATGTAAGCCCAGACCTGGTGACCTAACCAAAAGGCATGGGACAAACTCACCTTGGCCTTCCCTTCCTCTAGGTTGGGAATTTGCCAGCTGGGCTCAGACACATGTGCAGAGATTGCCCATGTGCTCCAACTCAACTCTTGCCTCTGAAAACTGGACATGAACTTCAATGACTTGGGAGACAGGGGCCTGTGGCTGCTGGGGGAAGGCCTGAGGCATCCGGCCGGTAGACTCCAGAAGCTGTGGTGAGTGTTTTGCTTAGGAGGAGGGTGACAGGAGTAGCGTGGGGATGCTAATGGAGTCATGCACCACTACATACTAGCTGCTTAAGTAGAAATTTTAAGACCAGCCTCAGCTTTATAGCTACTATCAGGCCAGCATGGGATATGGGAGAAGCTACTTCAAAAAACAGCACAGAAAACAACAATGGTTATTTTCATTCTAAAGGCAGGAAACAAATAAACATAACTGAGCCAGGGAGTGATGGCTGGAGCCTTTAATCCCAGCACTCGAGAGGCAGAGGCAGGAGGATCTCTGTGAGATCCATGCCAGCCTGGTCTACACAGCAAGCCTCAGGACAGGCACCCAATGTTGCAAAGAGAAACCCTATCCAAAAACCAAAAAAAGGAAAATGTGTTGTCTCAATTTCCTGCTCCTGCCACCATGCTAACCACTTGCTTCCATAACTCCACACATAAGTGGAGATAGAAAAGAATTTCCTATCCTACAAAAACCAAGCCCCCTTTAGACAAACATACACATACATAAATACACACACACACACACACACACACACACACACACACAGGTGACACACCTTGGGGTGTTTAGAAACTGCTTGGGGAATAAGCATTTATCAATTTGGGCATTTTCTTTTCATCTATGGGTATGTGCATCTGGGTTTGCAGTGTGCACAGAGGTCAGAAGATGGCATCAGATGCCAGGAGTATCATTTACAGGATGTTGTGAACCAACTAAACCAAGAGCGTGTCCCTCTAGAAGAGCAGTCTTAACCACTGAGCCATATCTCCAGCTCTTGCTATTGGGATATTAGGTTTCTGTTATCTGTTACTATACTGGCTATATTCTCAGACTCACCCTGCTTCACAACAGTGCTGCTCAGTAACTTTACTTCCTGTACTTTTGCTTTTTTTCCCTCGAGTAAGGGTTTCTCTGTGGCTTTGGAGGCTGTCCTGGCACTAGCTCTTGGAGACCACTCACAGCGATCTTCCTGCCTCTGCCTCCTGAATGCTGGGATTAAAAAGGCGTAGGCCACCACTGCTCCACTTTTGATTTATTTTTATAAATGTTTATTATGTACACAGTATTCTGCCTGCATGTATGTCTGCCAACCAGAAGAGTGCACCAAATCTTTTTATAGATGGTTGTGAGGCAATCTGTGGTGGTTGGGAATTGAACTCAGAACCTCTGGAAGAGCAGCCAGTGCTCCAACCTCTGAGACCTCTCTTGTTCTTTTAAATGAAAGCAGTCTCAGCTGTCATCTCAGAGTTCTGAGTCTGTTATTTACCCACTGGACATGCTTTACACACCATGCTATCTGCATTTGTAAATGAGAATACAACTAGGAGTGTCCTGTGGTTTTTATTTATTATTGTCTAAAGACACTCAATACTGGGAATAAGGAGCCCAGAATGGTTGGGAACATGTTTGATGCCACCACATGGAAGGCAGAGGCAGGTATTTCTCTAAGAATTCCACTCCACCCAAGGCTGCTGCCACCACCACCCAGCCCAAGTCACATAGTCTAAACCAATCCTGAACAGGAAAGGCACATACCACCCTTCTTGCAGCTGTTTCCTTTAAAAAGCCATAACAACTGAGGCATTCATTTGCATCAGTGAGTCAACTCCTTGGTGGTCTCTTTTTGAGTTGTTATGAACTTGGCATAACAATTCCACACCAGCCAAGGGGGCAGAGAGACCCTGTCTCCAACAAGCAACTGAACATTGGGAGTAAGGAGGCTGGAGAGGTAGCTCTGTGGTTAGGGAACTTGTTGCTCTTGCAGATGTCCCAGTTTCCAGATCCCACTCTATAGCTCACAACCTGTTCCAGGGGATCCAACTCCAGTTTCAGGAGATCGAATAACCCCTGGTGGTCTCCATTTGAACTGCAATATGAGATTCAGTCATCCATGTGTGCAAAATACTCATCCTAAAACAAAACTAAAGGGCTGGGGTGCTGTCTTAGCAAGTTAAAGCATCTACTGCCAAGCTTGATGACAGGCTTCACCATCAGAAGCCTGGTAGGTGGAAAGAAAAACATATACAGGTTGATCTTGGGTCTCCAAAGAACACCAAAGGGGACAGTATTAAGAGCAAAAACACAAACAAAACCACTAGCTGGATCCCAGCTTCACAGGAAGCTGAAGTAAGAGAATTCCAAGTTCAAGGCCAGCCTGGGAAACTTAGTGAGGTGAAAATGTGAGCTAGGAGGATGGTTTGGCAGTAGAGTGTCTGCTTTCCTAGCATCCCCAGAGCTGTAAGTACCAACACTGAAAATAAATGTTTAATATTTTGCATTTACCTGTGTTTCTGAATTGCATATTTGTGACAATCAATCCATGTTAGGCTTCAGTGGGATCCAGCCAACTTGCCAGGTTCATACCTGAGGGGGACAATAGACTGAGAAATGGCAGGTAAAGACACTTAAGAAAAAGAGACACAGGATAGTCAAGAGGGCAATCCAGTGCATGAATACTGGACATCCCAAGTTTACTCTTCAGCATTCTTAAATAACCCAACAAAAAGGGGAACATGGCAAAAGACTTCTTTATCATGTATAAGGAACAAACCCACTTTCTACCTGA
>NW_023276833.1:25411-42413 GCF_003668045.3 Cricetulus griseus
ATGAAAACAAATATTCAGATCACCTGGGCCACTGCTTCAGGGGGTCCTGCCCCATGAAACCATACCAGTCTGGAAGGAATCCACAGCTCTGCACCCTCCATGGAAAAAAAAGCAGAAATTTCCCTCCCAAGTAACCTGTACTTTAACAACTGTTGCTCCTTCCCCAGCAATTACACAATTTAAAGACAATACAATGACATTCTTTTGTTAACAGTCACACATTTATGAACACACTTCATACACACATGTGTGGCCATACTATACATACATAACATACATAAGTCTTTTGAACAAAACTCACAAAGAGAAGAGGTGTCAGGGGATGGCCATCCTTACCATAGCTTGGCATCTTTGGAGGACCTGCAGGACTGTGGCATCTTTGTCGATTCCTGTATGGACTTTTGTAGAGCCTGGTTCTTTTCTTCATCTATTTGGACATATACTCATTTCTCATCTGATATGATCAATGATGCGGATGGCTTGTGTTGAGGCCTCGGGGAGGGTGGCTGAAAGTCTGGGTCTATGTAATTCACCTAACCAGTACTATTTTTTGGAGCTGGGTTGTTAGTGCCACTGGGTACAGGGGATGAAGACGCTGGATTCTGCATAGGGACACAGTTCTTCTCACAGTCTCCAGAGTCTGTAATGGAGATGGAATGCCAGTACTGGGAGGAGCTGGGTTTGAAAGGGAGCTCATTGACAACATTGTTATTTATCAGGTCAAGGAGGTCTGGCTTTGCTTTTTGGCCAGGCTTGAGGTGGCGATAGACAGGGGGTGGCTGGATCTTGCTTCCTGGGCTGGCAATGTGATGGGGCATTGTGCTCATGGGGATGTCAGAACCTGGGTTTATAGACACATAGCTGTCATCAGAGCTGGCATTGTTTGGTAGACCCACGATAGTCTTCTTTGGAGATTTATCACACCAGCTGGCGGTTTCTCCATCTCGTGTTGGGTACTTGTAGTCACTGTCTGGCAGACTTTGTTGGGGGCTGTTCCCCCGAGGTGTCTTGGGGGGCAGTGGTGGTGGAGATATGGCTGAGTCCACTGGGAGGTCTCCAAATTCCCTACACTGGGTGTTTCTGGGTGCCTTGAAGGTGGACACATCCTCACTGTCTGCCACAGACCCTGTGAGGCTGCCCTTGATGTGGCTGTGTGAAACCAGGCTACGAGAGAGGTCAAAACCACTGTATTGGCTTGGCTTACAAAGGCTATAGAAGCCATGGACCTGACTGATGACTCTGTTGATATTGTGTGTATAGCCCTGGGCAAGTTCTTGTGTGGCTGCATCACTCTTCTGTAGGTTGTTCTGAGAGAAGTTGGCATTGTCTGATTGACCCACGATAGTGTTATTTGGAGATTTAGCACGGAAGCAGGCAGTTTCTCGGCCTAGTTTTGGGTACTTGTAGTCACTGACTCTAGGTCTTTGTTGAGGGTTGCCACACCAAGGTTTCTTGGGATGCTGTGGTGGGACAGCTATGGCTGAGTCCACTGGGAGGACTCTAAATTCCCTACACCGGGTGTTTCTGGGTGCCTTGAAGGTGTATACATCCCCACTCTCTGCTGCAGACCCTGTGAGGCTGCCCTTGGTGTGGCTGTATGAAGCCAGGCTACGAGGCAGCTCAAAACCACTGTATTGGCTTGGCTTAGGAATACTATAGAAGTCATGGACCTGACTACTGACTCTGTTGATACTGTGTCTATTGCCCTGGGCAAGGTTTTGTGCGGCTGTACCACTCTCCTGTAGATTACTCTGAGAGAAGCTGGCATTGTCTGATCGACCCATGATAGTGTTATTTGGAGATTTAGCATGCAAGCAGGCAGTTTCTTCACCTCGTGTTGGGTACTTGTAGTCACTGACTTGAGTTCTTTGTTGAGGGCTGTTCCACCAAGGTGTCTTGGGGTGCTGTCGTGGGGGAGCTGTGGCTGGGTCCAGTGGGATGTCTCCAAATTCCCTACATGGGTTGTTTCTGTGTGCCTTGTATGTGTACACATCCTCACTATCTGCCAGAGAGCCTGTGACGTTGCCCTTGGTGTGGCTGTGTGAAGCCAGGCCACGGGGCAGGTCAAAACCACTGTATTGGCTTGGCTTGGGAAGGCTATAGAAGTCATGGACCTGACTGCTGACTCTGTTGATACAGTGACTATTGCCCTGGGTAAGATTTTGTGCAGCTGTACCACTCTCCTGTGGGTTGCTATGAGAAAAGCTGGCATTTCTTGCATTTTCTGTCCTTCCACTTATGCACTGGTGCAAGTGTTGATACTCCTGAGGTGCACTGGAGGACACGGCAGGCTGGATGCAGCTTGACAGAGGTAGCTGGCTAGAGTGTGAAAGGGCTGAGGACCTTCTTGCTGGGAACAGGTGCTGACTGGAGCTGCTGAATTCAGCTGGTGAAGAGCGGTGACTATGACTGACTGAAGGAAGGTTTCTCAGGGCATCAGTGCTCCCTTTAGTCTGACTGAATCCGCAGATCTGGCAGATGCTCTGGACCCACCTATTCATGTCAGCCTCTGTCTCAGCCACCAGGTAGAAGGTGCGCTCATTGGTCTTGATATCAAACATAAAACTCTTTTGGAGTTCTTTTTTGTTGAAGGTCACGCCTACACCCAGATGGTTACAGAAGTTTAGGTTGATGACCCGCAGGGGTTTCTTGGAGTGTTCATTCTTATAGTATTCTAGAACATCCGGATCACCTCTCATCTGACCACGCCGCAGGATGAACCAGCGTTTCTTCCAAGCATAGCGCTCCAACTTTTTCTCAGGAGGTGATTTCTCCAGCCAGCCTGTGCACACCACATCATTGCTGGCTGATTGGAGCCCACAGCCGGCTTGAGTGGACAAGGGCACGGGCTGCTGGGTCAGCTGGCTGCTGGTGGGTATCTCATGGGGGAGGGATTCCTCAGTGGAGGATTTCCTGTATTTCTTTAATAATTTTCTTAGCATTATTACTTAATCCAAAGTTAAAATGAAATCTTACCAGTACCTTGTCTCTTTAAACTTTCTCTGTGTGATTGACTGTGAACTCTATTCCAATCCAACTCTCTTAGGAGGTGAGGTGCCTATTTTATAGTATATTTTGCAATCCACACTCTCAACTCCTTACTTGCTTGGCAGGCTTTTGAGGGTGATCTCTCAGGGTTCCCTTTCTTTACCGATCTCTGTGGAAACTCCACTTGTGGCCTCCCTTGGCTACCACTAAGTCCAAGTGTTGGGCAAAAGCCTGGATAGTTGGATGAACCACAAGATACCTGGTTCACTTTCTGAGAGAATGTCCCTCACTTTTATTGTGGAGCACCCTTGTGTAAAAACTTACAAAAATCCCAGGTTAAAGGGTTCACATCAGGATCCTATTGGGGGACATCAGAAAAACAGGAGGTACCTGTGGTTATTCTGGAAAACAACTCTTAGAGACCCTGTGGGGACTGGGTCCCAACACCCAATGAGTCATTAGATGGTTAAAGCATATCAGCAGGAACCAGGAGCACACAACACTCAGGAACCCAAATTGGGGCCTTGCCATCCTATGTGAAAACACAAACAGAACCCGGGGCCCACACCAAAACTGGATCTGGCCCTTTCCAACGGCCTGAGGGAAGGTCTCTCCAGTTAACCAAAGTTCTTTTCTGTGCAGTGGACCACCAATGACAGTCTGCTACAGAGTTACCAGAATCATCCACAGTTAAAAATTTAAGATAGAAAATAAGTGATAGAGTTAGGGAAGCCAAGGTCACTCTCAAGGTCCCCCTTCTTAACATTAAATAGGCTTTTAAAGTGTGGTGGGCATGTTCCACAATAGCCTGCCCTTGGAGGTTGTAAGGAATACCAGTTTTGGGGGTAATTTCAAAATCTTGACAAAATTGAATGAAACCTCTGCTGACATAAGCAGGGCCATTATCAGTCTTAATTTGTTCTGGGACCCCCATGTAAGCAAAATTCTGTAGACAGTGGCTTTTAACATCTTTTACCTTTTCACAAGAATGGGCAGAGGCAAATATTAGTATAGAAAAATTATCTACAAAAACAAACAAATTGCAATTTACCAAAGGATGGCACATACATCTGCCACAGGTGATTGGGCTACAGTCCTCGGGGATTAACTGCCAAGTGAGGCCCTGGAAGAAATTCCACACAAAGAGGGCAATTTTTAACTATTTAAGCAACTTATTCCTTGGTTAACCCATTATGAAATTGTAAGGACACTGTGCTGAAATGAAAGCACGTATGTAAGGATTGCGCTCTAGTGAACTCTTGTGAAACTGCAGTGATTTGAGTGTACATGTTGGCTATGTGATTTCTTTCACTAGCAAATGGGTATGGGCCCTAAGATGTCCAACAAATACAGGTTCACTACGTTGCCATAGCAGACCCTGTATCTGTAACAAACTCTCTTGGACTCTGGAGACAGTGGCAACATAGGCAGGCATCTCCAAGGGTTGTACAATTTGAGCTAGATATTGACTATCAGTATAGATGTTAATGCTTCCCTGAGGAAGAGTTGTAGAGCCATGGCCAAGGCTAAAAGTTCGGCCATTTGGGCAAAAGCTGCAGCAATTTTATGGCTGTCTTAATGATAGGATATGATACAACTACAGTTGTCCCTTTTGAAGAACCATCTGTGAAAACCATTCACCCCTGGGAAATAGGCTGAGAGACTATAATCTTTGGGAAAATCAAAGGATGCATCTTTAAAAGGGAAACCAGATTATTTAGATGGATAATGATTTTCAAAATCACTCTGGGTAGCACAGAGAAAAATGGCCCAATCATAACTATTATTTTGTAGCTACTCCATTTGTTGACGGGATAAACGTGTAACAACCTGATCTGGCTCCTTACCATAAGTCTGCAAAGCAATCTTTTGTGCTTTAAATAGGGGTGTAATTATAGCTTGAGGATAGGATACCACTGATTTAGATGGGGAGGCCTGAGAATGAAGCCAAAGAATAGGACTCTCTTGCCAAAAACTCCTGTAGGAGAATGAGGGAAACAAAACACTAATAATTTTAAAGGCAGGACATAAACTATATTATCAAAATTAGCTCATTCTAAGGCTTTTTCAAACAAATGGATGCACGTCCCTTCTCTAGTAGTAAGGACTTGAGGAGAGTTGGGATCTGAATCACCTTGTAAAATATTAAAGAGAGGTTTAATTGCCTCTGTAACCATTTGGTTACATAGCTGTAGTAATTTTTAAAGTATGTCTGATCCAACTAATATCACCCAGAAGCCTCTGAAAACCATTTAACGTTTGAAGGGTGTCCAGTCAAAGACTGAACTTTCAAGGGTGCAACCCATTAGCCACAACCAAGCATGTCTTGGGTCTGGCTCCCTCACTGACCTTATTTCCCTGCATAGCAGAAGCAATAACTTGTCCCATAATGTGGTGTTCATCTATATCTCTACAAATGTGAATGTAATCATTGAGGCTTTTGGCCTTGTGAACTGGTAAAACCTCTTTACAATACTTGTTGGCATTTTTTAAAGCTAGTTTTCTCACTATAGACATGACATTATCGGTATCCCCAAATATATGCCCTACAAGCAGCTGCTGACATCTGTGCATATACAGCTGGATAGTAAAGAATTTGCTGACTTAGGTCTGCATAGGCTCCCGTACCAGTAAGCATTTCTGAGTTCTTTTCAGGGAAACCGGCAGCCATGTTGCGCTGTACCATTTGGTTACATAGCTGTTGAAATTCACCTCTCCAAATCAAATAATCTCCCCTGGACAGCACAGCTGGACATAATTGTTGCCAATCACTGGGCATGCAATTCAAGGCCACAAAGAATTAAAAAATGGTCAGAGCAATTAAATAGACATGAGGCCTGTAAGCCATAACTGCCTCTTTCAGCTGTTTAATATCCTTATAATTAAGAGGGGAATGCTCTCACAGATTCTGGCCTTGGGGAGCAACTATCTCTATCATTGGGAACATCACTGCGCCACTCTGCTTTTCAGGAAAGGCCAAAGGAAAACAGAGCGCTAGAATTTCGAGCAGGAGGATGAGATTAAGGGAACATTTTTTAGCTTATGTTATAATTTAACATACCTTTCCAGTTCTTCCCTTTCCTTAGTCTAATCCCCTGAATATGAGGGAGAGGGCCCAAAGGAAGTGTCACTAGAAGCTTGAAGTGACCTAACAGGTTCTGAGCCTCTGCTAAGGCAGCCATTGCTTCTTCAACCTGCTTTTTCACTTCTACAATAGTACTAAGAAGTGCTTCTTTGACAAGAGGGCACAGATAAAAAGTGACAGTTGGTAAGGCATTTGGCCCATCTCTGTGTAATGCCCTTTGCAGGTCTATCCTCACCTGCTCCCCATCAACAATACTAAGGTCACCAGAGATTAAAAACCAAGAGCTGACCTCTTGTACAGTTTTTAAAAGTCTGTTGCTGTCTTGTACTTAATACTGGTGCAATGCTTATTGGACAATTGGACCAATTGGTTCCCCATAAGAGAGTAAGAACCTGCTGCACCCATCTTCAATACACCAGTTCCTTACCTTAATGCTGGCAAGCCTTCCTGGGTGATTCTTCAGTGTCTCTCCTTCTTTCCCAAGTCTTGGTGGGACCTCCAATTGTTGTAACAGCAGCTCTACAACCTTCTCATGGGTTTGGGCAAGGGAATCTAATGATTAAACAAAGACAACACACACCATCACTCTTGCAAGGAGAAGGCTGTTTATTTCAAAGGGGAGTAGGCTTTTATACCAACAGTAGCCCCAGTGTAAATTTACTCAGATCAAGGTCCATGCGGCCAATCCCCCCCCAATTGGCAGATAATTTGCATTCTTGCATAAAGGCATAGGCAGAAGCAGGGAGATAGGAAGTAAACACCTAGTCACTAGACAGACAGTGGACCCTAAGGGCACTATGGGTCACACTTAGTTATGAGAAGAACAGCAGACCCTAAAGAGTTCCCCAACAGGATTTCTCTGTGTAGCCCTAGCTGTCCTGGATCTATCTCTGTAGACCAGGCTGGACTCAAACTCGAAGAGGTCTGCCTGCCTCTGCTTCCCAAGTGCTGGGTTTAAAGGTATGTGCCACCACAGCCCAGGTAAAATGTTACGTATTTTTTATTTCATGAGCATTGGTGTTTTGCCAGAATGTATGTCTGTGTGAGGGTGCTGGGTCCCTTGGAGCAGGAGTTACAGATGTTTGTGCATAGTTATTCCATCTAGAGGGACTGGAGCAATGGGCCAGAGGTTAAGAGCACTGGTTGTTCTTCAGACGTTCTGAGTTCAATTCCCAGCAACCACATGGTGGCTCACAACCTTCTGTCCAGCACCCTCTCCTAGTGTTCAGGGAAGGCACATATGCACAGAGAATACTACACACAGAAGAAATAAATCAATCTTTTAAAAAAATATCCCATCTACCTTGTGTCTCTGGGCTTTTACCATTCTCTATTCTCTATCTCTTTCTTTCCTTCTTACTCTTTTGCTGGCTGTGTGGCTGCCCCCTGGTTTTCTCTCTCCCCCTTTTCTCTTCTTTCCCTTTTCCTTTCTCTCTTCTTCTATTTATTCTCTCTGCCCACCAGCCCTGTCTATCCCTCTCTCCTGCCTAGTTATTGACAGTTCAGCTCTTTATTAGACCAGTCAGGTGTGTTGGGCTTGGAAAGTAACAGCTTCACAGAGTTAAACAAATACAACATAAAAGAATGTAACACATCTTCAACTAATATCCCATAACAACTGAGAGCTGCCATGTGAGTATTGGGATTTGAACCCTGGGTCCTCCGCAAGAGGTGCCCATGCTCTTAATAGTTGAACCATCTCTCCAACCCAATAAAATAATAATTTTAAAAATTAGATACAAGAGGCATTGGTGGTGCATGCCTTTAGTCCCAGCACTCGGGAGGCAGAGGCTGGCTGATCTCTGCGAGTTCGAGGCCAGCCTGGTCTACACAGAGATAGAAAGAGAGAGAGAGAGAAAGAGAGAGAGAGATTTGATAGCAAGGGTCAAAAAGTTGATGGCACAGCAGATAAAGGCACTGGCTACCAAGGCTGGTGACAAAGTGCAACCCCCTGAGGAAGTTCAACCATTCAATACTAAGATAGGAAGAACATGATCACCGCAATTATAACCACAATTGTTAGGACTAAAGGCTTGAGACATATTCCAGTCTTGTTTGTTTTAGAGAATTAAAAGTCTTACTAGAAAGTACATGTAGGGGCTCCTGAGAATTTCCTCACGTAAGGTACCTGACAACCTGAGTTTAGTGCCTGGAGCCCACACTCTGAAAGGAGAAACTCTTGCAAGCTGTCATGGAACAATGACCATTATGGGCTCCTGCAATAATTAGAAAAGAACCACAGGGGCTTGAGGGATGATTCCGTGCTGAGGAGCACTTGCTGCTGTGCATGTGCACAGGTATAGCCCACAAAATGTTTTTGAGACAGGGTCTCGTTGTATAACTCTAACTAACCTGGAATTTGATATGTAGACCAGGCTGTCCTCCAACTCACAGAGATCCACCTGCCTCTGCCTCCTCAGTGTCAGGATTAACTGCAAATGCCAGCATGCCCACCTCACACAAAATAATTTTTTGTTTTTGGTTTTTGAGACAGGGTTTCTTCCTTTGGAGCCTATCCTGGCACTTGCTCCTGAGACCACTCTGGCCTCGAACTCATAGAGATCTGCCTGCCTTTGCCTTCCGAGTTCTGGTATTAAAGGCGTGCACCACCAACACCAGGCCACAAAATAATTTTTAAGTGCAATTTGAAAATCCTGTATATATTTATGTAATCAAAAACGTATAATATCATATTGGCATCTTGGACAGGTATTTTTTGTTTGTTCATTTGTTTGTTTTTTAGATAGGGTCCTGGTTGTTCTGGAATTCACTCTGTATAACAGGATGTCCTAGTATGCACAGAGATCTGCTTGATCTGTCTCCTGAGTGCTGGGATCAACGATGTGCACCACCATCACCCGGACTTGATCAGTTTGTTGCTTTTATTTTCTACTTGCTTTCTTTTGGGGGTGGGAGGGTGCTGGGAATCAAACCCAGGACCTTGCACACAAAAGGCAAGAGCCCTACTACTGAGCTACACCTACAGCCCCTGGCTTTTTGAACCAGAGCCTCACTATACACCCAGACAAGTCTAATGGAGCATCCTCTGCCTCTGTCTACCATGTGCTGGTGAGTGTCACAGGTGTGTACCACACAGCTTCCTGAGAACACTGAACTCTGAAGACAGGGGCAGAGGATAGATTCCATCTCCCCAGAAATCCCCCCATAATACGTACCGGCTGGCTTTTACACAGGCTGAAGATCTGCCACCTCAGCCAGGTTTCCTGTGATTATCTGGCCTCCTGCCTCTGGCTGAACCAGACCCTGACTGAGGTGGACCCGGGCCTGAACGACCTTGTTGATACTGGGGTGATTCTGCTGAGTGAGGGCCCTGGGCACCCAGACTGCAAACTGCAGACCCTCTGTTGACTGCAGTTCCTGATTCAGCATGCTTGATCTGGCTTCTCTCTCCATGGAGGCCATGGGCCCACCCATTTCCTCACAAGCTCTAGCTACAGAATCTTGCTGTCAAGTTTTTCTGCCACAGGGTCTTTACACACATCACTGACACCACTGAAATGACACTTCTGTTCTGCTGTACATTTAGTTTCCAGGGAGGTGCTGGAGAGATGGCTCAGGGGTTCAGAGCACTAGCTGCTTTTCCAGAGGTCCTGAGTTCAATTCCCAGTGACCATATGATGGCTCACAATCATTTATAATGAGATCTTGTGCCCTCTTCTGGCCTGCAGGCATACATGCCTGCAGAACAATGTATACATACATACAAACACATATACATACATACATACATACATACATACATACACATGTGTGCGCATATATATATATATATATATATATATATATATATATAATTTTTTTCTGGGGGAGAGGTTGGTTAATCTTTCAGGTCTCAGAACAAATAACACTGACCAAAGTGTACCTTCTGTTCTACTTGGCTTTCTGTTACTATGATAAACAACATGACCAAAGGTGACTTCAGGAAGCAAGAGTTTTTGTTATCCTACAAGTTATATAGCTCCTCACTGAGGGAAACCAATGCAGAAGCCTAAAACAGTAAAGAAACCAAAGAAATTTGCTGCTTACTGGTTGGTTCCCTGTGGCTTGCTCTGCTAGATGATTTTATACAGCCCAGCCCTCCTGGCCCAGGGATATACTACCCACAATGGGCTCCTGCAACAATTAATCATCAAGGTTTCTCTGTGTAACAGCCCTGGATTTCCTGGAACTTGCTCTGTAGACCAGAGCTGGCCTTGAACTCAGAGCAATTCCCCCTGCCTCTGCCTCCTGAGTGCTGGGGTTAAATGTGTGTACCACCACAGCCCTACCCCTTTCTTCTTTTTTAAATTACAAAATTTGACAGATGTGGCTTTCTGCCTGCATGTATGCTTTTGACCAAGATCTTGTCTGGTACCCACAGAGTCCAGAAGACAAGATTAGCTTTCCTAGGATTGGAGTTACAGCCAATTGTGAGCTGCCTGTCCCTTGCTTTCTGTCTTCCCTTCCTCTCTGCCTTCTCCCCTTGTCTCTCTCAAAGGTGGGCACGGTCATACCCCTGCACCCAGCATACGAATTTGGCATGTAAGCCCAGACCTGGTGACCTAACCAAAAGGCATGGGACAAACTCACCTTGGCCTTCCCTTCCTCTAGGTTGGGAATTTGCCAGCTGGGCTCAGACACATGTGCAGAGATTGCCCATGTGCTCCAACTCAACTCTTGCCTCTGAAAACTGGACATGAACTTCAATGACTTGGGAGACAGGGGCCTGTGGCTGCTGGGGGAAGGCCTGAGGCATCCGGCCGGTAGACTCCAGAAGCTGTGGTGAGTGTTTTGCTTAGGAGGAGGGTGACAGGAGTAGCGTGGGGATGCTAATGGAGTCATGCACCACTACATACTAGCTGCTTAAGTAGAAATTTTAAGACCAGCCTCAGCTTTATAGCTACTATCAGGCCAGCATGGGATATGGGAGAAGCTACTTCAAAAAACAGCACAGAAAACAACAATGGTTATTTTCATTCTAAAGGCAGGAAACAAATAAACATAACTGAGCCAGGGAGTGATGGCTGGAGCCTTTAATCCCAGCACTCGAGAGGCAGAGGCAGGAGGATCTCTGTGAGATCCATGCCAGCCTGGTCTACACAGCAAGCCTCAGGACAGGCACCCAATGTTGCAAAGAGAAACCCTATCCAAAAACCAAAAAAAGGAAAATGTGTTGTCTCAATTTCCTGATCCTGCCACCATGCTAACCACTTGCTTCCATAACTCCACACATAAGTGGAGATAGAAAAGAATTTCCTATCCTCCAAAAACCAACCCCCCTTTAGACAAACATACACATACATAAATACACACACACACACACACACACACACACACACACACACAGGTGACACACCTTGGTGTGTTTAGAAACTGCTTGGGGAATAAGCATTTTTAATTTGGGCATTTTCTTTTTATCTATGGGTATGTGCATCTGGGCTTGCAGTGTACACAGAGGCCAGAAGATGGCATCAGATGCCCGAGAGTATCATTTACAGGATTTTGTGTAACAACTAAACCAAACTTGTCTCCTCTAGAAGAGCAGTCTTAACCACTGAGAAATATCTCCAGCTCTTGCTATTGGGATATTAGGTTTCTGTTATCTGTTACTATACTGGCTATACTCTCAGACTCACCCTGCTTCACAACAGTGCTGCTCAGTTTAACTTTACTTCCTGTACTTTTGCTTTTTTTCCCTCGAGTAAGGGTTTCTCAGTGGCTTTGGAGGCTGTCCTGGCACTAGCTCTTGGAGACCACTCACAGCGATCTTCCTGCCTCTGCCTCCTGAATGCTGGGATTAAAAAGGCGTAGGCCACCACTGCTCCACTTTTGATTTATTTTTATAAATGTTTATTATGTACACAGTATTCTGCCTGCATGTATGTCTGCCAACCAGAAGAGTGCACCAAATCTTTTTATAGATGGTTGTGAGGCAATCTGTGGTGGTTGGGAATTGAACTCAGAACCTCTGGAAGAGCAGCCAGTGCTCCAACCTCTGAGACCTCTCTTGTTCTTTTAAATGAAAGCAGTCTCAGCTGTCATCTCAGAGTTCTGAGTCTGTTATTTACCCACTGGACATGCTTTACACACCATGCTATCTGCATTTGTAAATGAGAACACAACTAGGATTGTCCTGTGGTATTTATTTATTAATGTCTAAAGACACTCAATACTGGGAATAAGGAGCCCAGAATGGTTGGGAACATGTTTGATGCCACCACATGGAAGGCAGAGGCAGGTATTTCTCTAAGAATTCCACTCCACCCAAGGCTGCTGCCACCACCACCCAGCCCAAGTCACATAGTCTAAACCAATCCTGAACAGGAAAGGCACATACCACCCTTCTTGCAGCTGTTTCCTTTAAAAAGCCATAACAACTGAGGCATTCATTTGCATCAGTGAGTCAACTCCTTGGTGGTCTCTTTTTGAGTTGTTATGAACTTGGCATAACAATTCCACACCAGCCAAGGGGGCAGAGAGACCCTGTCTCCAACAAGCAACTGAACATTGGGAGTAAGGAGGCTGGAGAGGTAGCTCTGTGGTTAGGGAACTTGTTGCTCTTGCAGATGTCCCAGTTTCCAGATCCCACTCTATAGCTCACAACCTGTTCCAGGGGATCCAACTCCAGTTTCAGGAGATCGAATAACCCCTGGTGGTCTCCATTTGAACTGCAATATGAGATTCAGTCATCCATGTGTGCAAAATACTCATCCTAAAACAAAACTAAAGGGCTGGGGTGCTGTCTTAGCAAGTTAAAGCATCTACTGCCAAGCTTGATGACAGGCTTCACCATCAGAAGCCTGGTAGGTGGAAAGAAAAACATATACAGGTTGATCTTGGGTCTCCAAAGAACACCAAAGGGGACAGTATTAAGAGCAAAAACACAAACAAAACCACTAGCTGGATCCCAGCTTCACAGGAAGCTGAAGTAAGAGAATTCCAAGTTCAAGGCCAGCCTGGGAAACTTAGTGAGGTGAAAATGTGAGCTAGGAGGATGGTTTGGCAGTAGAGTGTCTGCTTTCCTAGCATCCCCAGAGCTGTAAGTACCAACACTGAAAATAAATGTTTAATATTTTGCATTTACCTGTGTTTCTGAATTGCATATTTGTGACAATCAATCCATGTTAGGCTTCAGTGGGATCCAGCCAACTTGCCAGGTTCATACCTGAGGGGGACAATAGACTGAGAAATGGCAGGTAAAGACACTTAAGAAAAAGAGACACAGGATAGTCAAGAGGGCAATCCAGTGCATGAATACTGGACATCCCAAGTTTACTCTTCAGCATTCTTAAATAACCCAACAAAAAGGGGAACATGGCAAAAGACTTCTTTATCATGTATAAGGAACAAACCCACTTTCTACCTTAATATACCAAACATTTGATAACCACACCTGAGACTCAACTTCTCCTTATGGTCCTTGAAGGTCAAGAGTAACCACACCTCAGACCAAGTCTGTAGATATTTAGGTAAGACTTTCAAGATTAAGATCAAACATCCTACAGTAGCCATGCCTTAGACTTTATGACTTTAACCTTGGAAGACTAGGGACAGTTTTGAACTCTCTGACCTTGAGTCAAGATGAAGAAGAGCCATCTCTGGGATCTGACAGACAGTACTTCTACAAGTCTGAGGCCATCTTGAGATCATTGCTCTCCTGGTACGAAACATGGCAGAAAAAGCCTTTCTCCTTGGTTATCTGCATTGCCCATGCCCTAGAGATTTGTATTGTTGCAGCTAGAGTGATGGCTCAGTAGTTATGAACACTGGAAGCAGACTGGGCATTGGTGGTACAACCCTGTAATCCCAGCACTTGGGAGGCAGAGGCAGACAGATCTCTGGGAATTCAATGCAAGCCTGGTCTACAGATTGAGTTCCAGGTCAGCCAAGGTTACACAGACAAAGCCTGTTGGAAAAAAATCCAATCAAACAAACAATAGAAATGTTAATGGTTAATTTGTGTGTGTGTGTGTGTGTGTGTGTGTGTGTGCATGTATGTGTGTGTGTATGTATGTATGTATGTATGTATGTATGTATGTATGTATCCACATGCATTCAGCTGATATTGGCCAGAACAGAACAGCTGATCCCTTGAAGCTCTAGTTAAAAATGGTTGTATGTGGAACTGAACTCTGGCCCTGGGTAAGAGCAGGAAGCACTCCAAACAGAACTAATGAAAACAATATTTGAAAAACAGGCTATGGGGCTGAAGCGATGGTTCAGAGGTTAAGAGCACTGACTGCTCTTCCAGGGGTCCTGAGTTCAATTCCCAGCAACCAAATGGGTTGTGGTAATTCACAGCTATCTACAATTCAATCTGGTGCCCTCTTCTGGCATGTAGGCAGAACTGTGTATACTTAATAAATAAATCTTGAAACGAAAGAAAGAAAGAAAGAAAGAAAGAAAGAAAGAAAGAAAGAAAGAAAGAAAGACAGGAAAACAGGCTAAAAGGCAGGGTACAATGATGCTGTCTTTGTATGCACCATAGTGATAGTCCCATGTTTGTCCACAGGCTGTTTGGAGTGGACCTGAACAAAATGACCTTCAGGAGGCTGGCAACGCTTCAAGAACCTTATTGAATGTTATTGGTCTCTGTGAGTTCGAGAGCAGCCTGGTCTTCAAGACCTAGTTACAGGACAGCCTCCAAAGCCACAGAGAACCCCAGTCAGATAAACAAAAAAAATTGTCTGTTTTCATACTTCACAACTCAACATTGTAATCACACTGGGAAACTGTATACTAGAACAAACAGAAGCACAAATCATCCCAAGTGGGCTGGGGCTGTAAACCAAGGTTCCAGAGGCAGTATACCTAGACAGATTTGGGCCTGTTGGTATCTGCTATCCACACAGACGCGGCCACAGAACATGGACAGGGCAGGACATGTGGACCAGCTTGAAGACTGGCTGCCTAGCTAGCATGCATGAAACCCAGGACTCTATTCTGCCCAAAGGAGCTATATGGATTTCACACCGATGGTTAACATCTGGGCTGAACAAATGTTTACATCGGCTGTGCATACTGTATTGTGCCTTTATGAACCAAAGGCAGGTCATTCAAGAGCAGACAGAGCTACAGGGAGGACCAGGAAAATGAAAATGAAGCAATTGGCAAAGGGTGACAGACTTGAGAGAAGCTGGGTTTTAACTCCAGGACATACAGGAGCATATATATATATATATATATATTCATGCCAGCTCCAGGCTACACTATGCTCACTAATGGTAAAGGGCAGAAACATGTTAAGGAGCCTGCCATCGAGCATGAAGACCAGACATACATCACAGGAACCAACATGGTTGCAGTGACCTGACACAGGGGAGTAAGCACAGGCCCAATGGTGAGCATGCACAAAAGTAAAAAGTGCCCAGTATTGTGGCTGTTACAGTTAGCACCCAAGAGGCAGTCAGGACAACCTGGACAATTTACTAGGATTCTACCACCTTTCTGCCCACATAAAAAGAAAACACAAAAACACTTGGAAGTGGCATGTGCCCTAATCCTAGAAGAAGCAAGATCTGTGCTTCTGGTAGGCAGGAATTCCAGCACAGACAGCTTATCTCAAACATGGCCTCATTGGGTGCTCAATGATTGGTGCAATCTTTAATGCCAGCACTTGTGAGACTGAAGCCAGTGGATTTGACTCCAAATTTAGAGAAACGCTATCTTGAAAAAAACCAATAAAACAAAACACACACACAGATAAAAAACAAATCAACAACAACAACAAAAACCACTGAGATGTTTTGGTCACACTGAGCCTGTTCAAACAGCATGTCAAACATGGTTTGCAAAGTAGCTCAAGGAGTTTCTGAGTTTCTGTTAGGGCCTTGATTCCTTTCCCTCTGCCTTTAATCCCAGCACCCGGGAGAGAGAGGCAAGCAGATCTCTGTGAGTTCGAGACTAGCCTGGTACAGGTGAGGTAGTTCCAAGAAATCCTCAAAAGCCAGAGAAAAGCCCTATCTCGAACCCCCCACAAAAAATACCCTGAGACATGTGCCCTAAACTGGAGTTCTTACAACCGAGGCAAACCTTGAACCTACTGAAACCATCTCAAAAGCTCCCAAGAGAAAATTCCACTTTCAAAAGGCAACTATTGTAGCTTAGGTCTCACCACTATCGGGCTCCGTTTTAGGTCCAAGTAACATACATGAACAATGTTCCCATCACACCTAACTTACCCAGAATTTTTAACAGAGTGCAGCACTCCTCACACTCCCAAGCCTGAGCTTAGAGCCTGTGAACAAGAGTTTCCAATGGGCTCAACAGGGATGCTTGTCCCACACAGCGAGGCCCAAAGAGGAACCACTTTCCAGTTCTGCCTCAGAGAGGGCAACCATATTGATGATCGCTTTGTGGGTTGTCCCCTCGAGCCTCGGGGCTCCTTGACCCCCCCGGTTCTCTCCAACCCTGTTTCAGTTCCTGGCTACTGTGCAAGCCATGTCCTGATTCCTTCCTCCCACTCAACATTCTCCCCTCCATGCCTGTGGAGTCACAACTCCCAGGACACTGCAGTTAACCCAGACACACGCTACCAAAGGGCCCATTATAGCTCAAGTCCAAAGAGTGCCCCACACTATTCGAAGACTAGAGAAGTCACTAAGAACTGAGGAAATCGCCCTTTTGTCAACCAGCAGCGCTCAAAACCTGGCAGCACTTTATTACAGAGCAAAAAGTGCCACCATAATTTGAGTATCACAGGCTGACATGGTCTAGAGAGACGCACAAGCCGGAAAAAAAAACTTACCTGACAGAAAACTAAAAACATTGGAACAGTTCAAACTAATGCGCCAAAAATTTAAACAATACATAATTCACGGTGGTTAGTATCCGGTCCCAAAATTGACCCAAGTACATTGGTAATTTGGCTTCTTGAACAAACGCAATACAATTGCCTGGGATCCTCTGAAACTCCGAGAAGCGTCATTC